>NC_044925.1:8954422-9089452 GCF_003576645.1 Ipomoea triloba
TATATATATATATATATATATATATATATATATATATATATATATATACACACACATATATATGTATATATATATATACATACATGTATATATATATATATATATATATATATATATATATATATATGTATATATATACACACACATAAATCTATTCAAATGAGGACACATATATTATGAAGGACGATGAGGACAATTTTGGTTCATTGGATCTTAATAAAGAATTGTGTAGATTGTTGGACAATTTTGGATTTTTGCTGGGGGTATATGTGTCACTTTAGGTATGTTTGTATTTTTGGTGGATTTTGGACGCCCGACTTTTACTCTTCCCATACAGCAATCGCTTCACGTTCCCTATTGCCTCTCTCTATCCTTTTCAGTTTGTAAACTCAAAAGGTTTCATCTGTGTTATTTCTTTGGAGCTTGTCCTTACCTTTCATGGCAGCCTGCGGCATCCTCTGCGAAGTAAACACACTGGAAGCACGTCCGAGGCTCCGAGACCAGGTCAATCGTGTTTTTAAATTTGTTCTTTCGCTTTTTTGTTTTTTTTTTTTCATTTGCTATTGTGAAACTTTGGATGTGGTTGCATGTGGGTTGCATCTATTTTCATATGTTGTTAGGTCATACGATTCTTGACTTAGCTATAGAGCTTAGGAAAGAATTTTTATATAAAATCTAAAGTTACTCAATGGTGAATTTCTCATAAAAGCAACCTGAGAATTTTGGCATCTTCTTGTATTTCAAAAGTTCTTGTTTGATTACTCTTGTTGCTTAGTAAAATAAAAAACTTTTAGGATAGTGTGTTTCACATGCTTGAAGATGGTGATAAGTGTCTCCTTGTTTGTACTGAGTCTCAAATTCTTTATACAAGACCCAAATTCCTAACAAGCCACACGAGGGGTTATTGAAATGCTTATGGAGTTAAGAACTTTGAAATATGATGCGGGAAGTGAAAAACTAATGCTACAAAAGTGATTTCAATATAAGAAGGAGAATAAGATGTGAATTTTCTATTTGACCCCTACAATAATATGGGATTTTTGGACGTCAAGTTGAGACGGAAACCTAACGTCAGGGGGCCAAACTCTCTACTTTGTCCACAGTTGATGGGTAAAAAATAGATACAGTCATAACTATAGGACTGAGTTAGAACTGAGGTATAACTCAGGACCCAAAAATGTAATTTTCCTTATTTAATATACAACTTCTGAATTCAATTCCCATATAAATTTTTTTTACTATCTAGAATATATTCATTGTTCTAATAATTTATTTAGGAGTTTATTTTGCATTTAGTATCTCAATTATAATAATTTTCATCCTTGAATTTTAATTTGTTATAAATTAATTTTCAGCGCGAAAAAAATGATTTACTTTAGGGTGTGTTTGGAAACAAGAAAAACTTAAAGTTAATGGAAAAAATGGATTGGTCAATGGAAAATAGATAACATTTTTAGGAAAATGACTTCCCCTTTTTTGGGAAGTCATTTTCTGTTTGCAGCAGTGGAGTAACTAATCACCCCCCATCGTTGTCGCTGCCACCACCACCACCCCCACCGTCGTCATTTTGACGTGACTCGTCTCACGAACAAGGATCCGTGAAACTAGGGATGGGAAATTTGGTTCGATTTTTCCGAATTAAACCGAATACCGTTTGTTTTTTTAAATAATACCCCCTGTCTTATTTTATCTGTCCTACTTACTATTCATTGGTCAAACTAACTCTTTCTTCTTTGTTTATTTTCTTTGCCATTTTTTTACTTATTTTTAAATTTAATTTTTGTGTTTAATAGTACTTTTAGTGCAGTTTCTAACTATATAAATTTTGTATATTAATATTAAATTTAATATTATGAAAAAATGAATTAAAAATAACTTCAGTCAAGACTCGTTAACCGAACCAGACACATAAAATGGGACGGAGGGAGTAATAATAATAATAATAATAATAATAATAATAATAATAATAATAATAATAATGATGATAATAATGATAATGATGATGATGATGATGATAATAGTAATAGTAATAATAATAATAATAATAGTAATAATAATAATAATAATAATAATAATAATAATATGTAAATCCAAGTACTTGTCGCTTGCTCCGCCGTTCAGCTCATATTCTCTACTTTACACTTTTGTTGTTTGTCACAATTGTTTTTTATCTCACAATTGTCTCTAACTTGAGTTATCTTATAATATTCAATATTTTTCTTAGTTTCATATTTCTATGAAATTAATGTGCTTCAACAGTTCAATATCATTCTGATTTTGATTTCCAGTGCACTGGAAAATATTTCTATTGCACTGGAATATTATTTTCCAGTACTGAATATATATTCCCATTGCACTGGAATTATTTTTCAGTACTAGAATTTATTTTCAGTGCCCTGGAAAAAAATATTCCTGTATAGTGGACATATATTTTGCCAAGCAATGAAAGATTGTGTACAAATATTAATTATACATTATTCAACACTTGTTTTCCAATTATTAACTAAACAGATAGATAATTTTTCATCTTGTCAACAAAACATTCCAAGTGAGCCAACTGAAGAGTCAGTTGGGCAAAAACGTCAATTGATATTTGGTAATTAGTACTTAGTAGTGTATTTGAACTTTGGATTGCAATTTTATTATATAATGTTTAGACTTTGGATTTGGAGTATGTGAAAATTTATTGTTTGGTAGTGTGGTTGTAAAATTGGAGTTCTTAAATCGAACCGAACTAATTCTGAATCGAAACTGAATTTTTTCAAACCAGACTAAGCTATAATGTTGAACCTAATGGTAACATTTTTTTAATACCGAAATATCAATTACAAAATCGAAACTCAAAAAAACTGAACTAAATCTCGAAATGTCCACCCTATGTAAAATGGTTAATAAAGATACCATTGGTGTTGTCCTACTAGCACATGATGGATCTTTTGTTGCTGCCACGAATGGTTTCATCAACTACCCACTGAACCCGTCTTTGGCTGAAGTCATTTGATATCTATGATTTTGGAACATTATTCACTCCTTATTTTAGTTGTTTTTTGTGCAATTTGTCTATATCTAAGTGGAAATTGAGACTTGATTGTGTGTTATGTTGTCTTAAGGTGTAATTGTCTACAACGAGTGCAAAGGAAGTATATTTGGAGCTTAATGAATCAATTTTGGAAGCTAAGGAACCCACCCAAGGAAGATAGGATCAGCGAAGCACGAACAGGGCGAAAAGCAAAAGAAGGAGCTGCCTCACGCCCACCCACACGACCGTGAGGCCACTAAAACCCAAACAAGACCCGCGATCACCTCACGACCAAGCTCATGACTGTGAGGTAGCTAGGCCATGGGGTCTGCATAGAATTCTATTTAAGCAGCATATTTTCTGCAATTTTGGAGATTTCAAACCTTAGACTTGTTTAGATTATTTTTTTCTCTTCTCTTTAGATTTCCCTATCATAGTTTAGCTTAGTTTTACATAGATTTCTTTAATTTCAAGCTTGGATTGCGGATTGGAGTTGGATTTCTTCTTCTTAATTAGTAAAGCTTTCTCTTTCCCTTATTGATCTTCTTTTTAGTTTTCTTGCAATGTTTAAGGTGATTCATTATAGCTTTGCTTTGCTTACTATTATGATGCGTGAGTAGTTAGCTTTTGGATTTGGATTAGGGTTCTATTGCTATTCTTGATGTAAGGTTTGTGATTATTGCATAAAGGGGATAATTTATTAACCTAAGGTTTTATGTTTGAATTGGCTTGTTAATTCCTCTTGTTAGTGATTGATGGCCAGCAATTGTTAGCTTGTTTTGGAGAAGATTTCATCGCAATGAAAGTTTGATGAAAGACTCGAGCCTAACCAATTTCAAACCCAATTTTCCTACTATGAACATAGAGGTATTTGGGCATATAATGATTTTGTGTTTTAAGGGTTAGGATTGATGCATCACGAAAGTGGGGCAATCCTACTCTAATTATTGTTTATTGATTACTACTGTAGCCGGAACCTGAATTCTTATGTGAATTGCCATAATTTCCTTGGTGGATTGTTTTTCCCCTAATTCTGAGTTGTTAGTGCATCAAGAAAGCAATACCCCTAATCTGGACCCATCTTTATTCATATAGTTTATTCCCTATTTAATTAGTTTATTATCTTTATTCATATAGTTTATTCCCTATTTAATTAGTTTATTCCCTATTTAATTATAGTTTATTCCCTATTTAATTAGTTTATTCCCTATTTAATTTGCATACCTTTTATTTTTCATAATTCCCTTGGTGGATTGTTTTTCCCCTAATTCTAATTCTGACAAGAAAGCAATACCCCTAATCTGGACTTATCTTTATTCATATAGTTTATTCCCTATTTAATTAGTTTATTATCTTTATTCATATAGTTTATTCCCTATTTAATTAGTTTATTCCCTATTTAATTATAGTTTATTCCCTATTTAATTAGTTTATTCCCTATTTAATTTGCATACCTTTTATTTTTCATAATTCCCTTGGTGGATTGTTTTTCCCCTAATTCTGAGTTGTTAGTGCATCAAGAAAGCTTGTTTTTCCCCTAATTCTGAGTTGTTAGTGCATCGTTTTTCCCCTAATTCTGAGTTGTTAGTGCATCAAGAAAGCAATACCCCTAATCTGGACCCATCTTTATTCATATAGTTTATTCCCCTATTTAATTTGCATACCTTTTATTTTTCATATTCCCTATTTAATTTGCATACCTTTTATTTTTCATATTCCAATACATTAGTGTCCAGTTTATTCCCTATTTAATTTGCATACCTTTTATTTTTCATATTCCAATACATTAGTGTCCCATCTTTATTCATATATTCTGTATTTAATTTGCATACCTTTTATTTTTCGTATTTAATTTGCATACCTTTTATTTTTCAGTACGTGTCATGGAAGGACATTTTCACCCGTTTTTCACTATCACTACTTTACTCATCACCATTGGATGCCACCTAAGGTTGAGTTCGTCTTTCACCCGTTTTTCACTATCACTACTTTACTCATCACCATTGGATGCCACCTAAGGTTGAGTTCGTCTTTCACCCGTTTTTCACTATCACTACTTTACTCATCACCATTGGATGCCACCTAAGGTTGAGTTCGTCTTTCACCCGTTTTTCACTATCACTACTTTACTATCACTACTTTACTCATCACCATTGGATGCCACCTAAGGACTATCACTACTTTACTCATCACCATTGGATGCCACCTAAGGTTGAGTTCGTCTTTACTCATCACCATTGGATGCCACCTAAGGTTGAGTTCGTCTTTCACCCGTTTTTCACTATCACTACTTTACTCATCACCATTGGATGCCACCTACTTTACTCATCACCATTGGATGCCACCTAAGGTTGAGTTCACGGGGTCTTTCTCTGTCCGTTTAACGATTCAGGTCCATCCACGTTCGCTCCGGGAGGCACGAGAGCTGATCCAGGGAGAATCGCCACTTCTGGGAATCGAACACCGGTTCTCCCAAAATTCTTCCCCACAAAAAGAGCTCATTTGCCACTTGAGCTACCCCGTTGGGTTACCAATCCATTGTCAATGAGCTAAGGTGTAAGACAACAAAAAGGACTCATCTTGGCTTAGTGCTTCGTGATTGTAATTGTCTAGCAAATAGTTTTGACTCTATGTCCTTTACGTTTATTACCGGGTCAGCGAACTAGATCGCTCACATCCTAACTAGGGTGGTTGACTCTCAAACTGACCCTAAAACTTGGGATTTTATTCGTCCCAATTGTATATGTCCTTTACGTTTATTGTATCGTTGTTTTGTTTGTAAAAAAAAATGTAGAAAATCTTTTTATATGGAAACACGGAAAACAAAATAAATTAAAACTTAGAATTAGTTGGACAATTCAAAATTTTCTTCCTTTATCTGGCTATAAGATCCAAAATATAGTAGTCGAAAATCTACATTATATAAAACAAAAAAATAAAATAAAATTAAGGGAAGGGAGGTTTTAATGATGGAATGGCGTACGGTGTAGCACCACGCGTAGTTTAGAAAAGAGGAAAAGGAAAGAACCCATAAAAATCGCCGGCTACTGTTACGGAAAAAGACAGCACCGTGGCGTACAATTGTGGGGTGAGTGCCCAGAAGATTGGTTTTGGTACGTTTCCCAGATTTGGCAGTCAATGTTTGGTATTCACTCCGAACCCCTTTTTTATTTTCTTTTTTATATACTGCCTACATTTTTTTTTTTAATATCATCAATACGTGTTGGTACAAAACTGCATACCATACACATCAACCCTTCAATTTCAAGCACGCACATACATACAATATATATACATACAATATACATATATATATATATATATATATATATATATATATATATAGACGCGCTCAAGTGAGAACGGATACCTAGAAAAGAACTAAGAACCAATCGCAGTTGTTCACGTGTCCAGAGATAATGGATCAGATCTAATTAAAAAAAGACACAGTGAAATTTTTATAAAAATCTCAAACTTTGGTGCAAATAACATGTCTTAAAAGTGCAAGTAATTGCTACAAGTGTGCATGTAAAAAGTGCAAGTAAAATAAAATTGCAACCATTTTCACTTATAGTGCAAGTAATTTATCTTTTAAATATTGGTGCACCTAATGATAACGTCTTTCACATTGACGCACTTAATGATAACGTTTGGTGCAAATAATGATAACGTTAAGTGCACTTAATATTGATGCTCAATGTATATTATTTGTTGTACTTTTAATATTTTTTACTTGCACTTAGCTGCACTATATGAAATTGTTACTTGCACTTTTAAAAAAATTACTTGCACTTTAAAGTTTAATTATTTACGAAAATGCGACCACATTTTTAAAAAATAATATTTCAGATCCGTTAGATCTAGACACGTGGACGACTGTAATTGGTTTTGAATTCTCTCTTGGACAATTTGTTCTCACCTTATCCGTCTCCTCTATATATGTGTGTGTGAGAGATTAACCAAAATAAATTTTAACAAAAATTATGAACTTTTCAAGTTAAATTAAGCTTACTGTTCACTATATTGAATGTTGTAAGAATGTCATTAGCCATAGTCATGAAAGAAGGAGAAAAGGGATTATCTTGTGAATGAAGTTACCTACTAATTCTTTGGCCATAATTATAGCATATGATGATGTAATTATCAAAGTTATTTGGATAGTTGGATGTAATGTCTAATCTTCTTCTCTTCTCTCAAATATTGTCTACTCATTAATCTTGTGATAATGTTTGGTAGATTTATTCTCTAATCCGTTTGAATTTATTATTTGCAACAACTTGCAGTTAGTAGTTAACGTTAATTCCTTTTCCCTACAACTTTATAACTAGCATCTATACATAATCTTGCTAAATTAAAATTAAGGAACTAGAGCGCTATGAACAATATAATCATCCTCCAAATATCCAAATATGCACCAAAGCTATTTATCACATGGAAGTTAACTGGAATTAGAAAATAATTCTTGCATGAGAATATAATATAATGGTATGTATGTGTTAATTAAGAGAATATTACAAGGAAAAATATCGAGTCTCTGTATAGTAAAAATTAAACACTATTGCCTTACATAACCTCAACCCTAATTAGTATTATTTTGACATCTTTTAAGATTGAATCAAGACCTAAATATCGTGAGCATAGATCTTGTCATAAATGGACGATCATGATGAGGGCACAAACACAACACGGGTTGGCTATGAAGCCCAATGAATATATATATTGTAATTTAAGTTCAAAGATTAATCAATAAATCAAGTGCATACTATTATCAACATATATAATCACTTAACATATAAATTATGTTGGGCTCCTTGTGTGCATAGTAATGCAAGCACTAACTGAAAGACTACTCATACGACTTAAATTTACATCTTCTAATAACTCTTGGGGCGAAGAGGCGGAAGAGCTAAACGTTAGGATTAATATGAAAGTTGACAAACTTATGTATTAAAAAAAAACAAATAAATTATGTAAATGTAGAATAAAATTTGAATTCTCACAAAAAAAAAGAGAATAAAATTTGAATTGGACACGAGTAGGGGTGTAAATGAGTCGAACAGATCGTGAGCGACTCGCGAGCTGCTCGGTCAAAGCTCGTCTCGAGCTCAATCAAGCTCGAGCTCTAATGTCTTAGGCTATGTATATGTATATATATATATATATATATATATATATATTAAATTCGAGCTCGACTTCTCGAGTAGTTGGAAAATTGCCGAGCTCGAGCTCGACACGGCTCATTTACACCCCTAGACACGAGTTATAAGAACAAAACTCTTATTAAGCCTTAAAATAAGGTCCAAGTTGAAACGCCACAAATATTATAGTAATTATTCCTCCTATAAGTTTTGAAATATGAATTCAACTATGAATTGCCATTCACCGAGAAGGAAATATTATTCCAACTTTAAGGAATGTATTTCATTATTTATATATTCTTTCTTCTTCTCCCAAGGAATTATTTATATATTCCCTTGCAGCAAGAAGATAGCTAAAAGCTAGAAGCCAAATATACTTTTCTTTTTGTGTACTGCGTGCTATTTATTTATTTATTAAAAAATTGGTAATCTGATTTATTAAGAGTTGAAGTCATCATTGACATGCTTAAAATAAAAATAAAACATCATCTGCATCTCCTCGTTGTAACACAAGAACGACGATATGATCCACGGTGGTCCCCACGTTCAAGGATGGATCATATTGATTTTTTCTTTCAAAAGAGAATAAAAAGACGTTAAAAATATGAATATAATATAATGCAATTTGATATAATTGTTTAATTTCATTTTATATATTTTATTTGGTTAACAAATAATAACTCAAATTATTTATAATAAAATTTAATTTAATATTAGTATACAAATCTATATATTTAAAATTTTGTTAAAAATATTATTAAACACATTGATCTAAATTTAAAAAATAATTATAATACAACATGAAAGAAACTTAGGGGAAAGAACAATTAGCTTAACCAATAAATAAAGGAGGTAAGTATATGTGATAAAGTGAGTAAATATTTAATATAATAATAGTGCTACGTCTTGCTTTTAAATTGTATTTATAATATTTACCTCCGGATGTGACACTATTAAATTTGATCTTTAAAATAAAATACTTTATTACATATTATAAAGTCAATACTATGAGATAGATATAAGAAGGAAAAACAATTCTTTCTTTACATAATACTTTTTTATAAGCACGCTTAATTTTAAAATTCTGATGGGATCCAATTCTTTACATAATACATGGACATACATTACCATCTGAACAAAAAGTAAACTAATATATATTGATAAAATCAAGTATGATTGTAAATTATTATGAATTAATTGAAATTTAATGTGATACAAGACTACAAGTATGAAAAATAAATGAATTGCAGTGGGCAGTGGGCAGTGGGGTGGCACATGAAAGCAATATCTGATGAATTAATGTGAGAGATATGGGGGTATCTTGGCCAACCCGGCCTGGGTCCCTTTCACTCAGGGCAGTGTTGTCTCTTTCATCACTAGCACAAAACACTTGAAAAGATGTGAACTTTTTTTCTTTTTAAAATTTTTGTTAACTTATTGTTTGTTTACAACTTTGGAAAGCTCTTATTTAAGTTTTAAAAATTACATCGAAACAATAAAACATGTTGGAATGTGGTGTTTGGGTTAATGTTTTGAATTAATTATAGAGGTAAAAGTCTATGACTATAGAAAAAATAATGTGGAATGTGTCTTTCATTTTAATTAAATTATCAAAAGCATGTAAACGTGCATTGTCACCCTTAAAATCTTATTTGGCACGAACATTATTAGTCTTGATATGTAAGTCCTAATTTATCAAGTTGAGAAAAATGTTAGTAAACAAAAAAGTATAAAAGTAAAAGGATTAAGACTGGAATATATTCTACTTTTAAAATTATCTTGATTTAATTAATATTAATTGGTGGCTATAAAATGTGAACTTGCTTTTATACATGTAAAATGTTTTTTTAAGAGTTTGATTTTGAACTATTTGTATAAAGTAGATATTTTGATAGATAATGTTTTAAAAATTGATAGTATGCTGTAATGTTTTTTTTAAAAATAATTTGTGCAAACTTGTAATTTTTTAAATAATTTATGTGCAAACTTATATCTTGATGCTTGTCCCTAGGTAATGAGGGGTGGCTAAATTGACTTTCTAATTTTTATTTTTTTTTAAAATAGTTTATGTGAGCTTGAACTTTGAAAAGAGAAGGTTTAACCCCCTTTGAAAGAATTAATTTTAATTCAAAGTTTAAGTGTTGTTGTGGGATACTTAAGAAAAACTATCTAAAACGATTTGTAGCGGTTTGCTTAAAAATGTTTGCATGTGTATGTTAAACTTAAAAAGATAAGCAATCAAAAAATATAATATAGGGATAGAGAGATTGAGGCAAGGTTTTATAGTGGTTTGGTAAATCCCCTACTCCATTGTACTCCTTAACACGTAAATCCCCTACTCCATTAATGTACTCCTTAACACATTAGAGATTTCACTAGTATATTTATCCCAAATACAAGTGACGACACCACCAAGATAGCAATTACGACTTTCTTCACCATGATGCTCGTTCTTCATTGTAAAGGCAAAAAAAAAAAAAAAACATGTTTGCCGCCCCATGTCAAAAGATATCTCATTGTCATATGTCCTTGGAGAATGTGACCACCAACTCTTATCACCAAGTGACAAATAACATTCCTTGTATGTTACGTACTTTTTTGCTAGTTATATTTGTTGATGATGTGCCGGACTAGATATAGAACTTCTTACATGACTATGGTTTGATGATATATATTCTACCAGAAGACCTTACAATGAATGCACCTAGTCTACCACATAGACTTCTTCTTGTAGAAGACCATTAAGAAAAGAACCCTTACCATCCATTTGATATCCGTTGAAGTCTTTATGCGTTGTTATGCTAAGAAAATCCTAATAGCTTCTAACCTAGCTACCAATGCAAAGGTTTCATCAAAATCTATTCTTTCTTCTTGACAATATCCTTTGGCCACTAATGTATGTTGCTTTATTTCTAACAAGACTGCATCTTATTTCATTTTATTGCGAAATACCTATTTGGTGCCAATTATATGTTGGTGATTAGGTCTTGAAACCAATTCCCAAACTAGGTTTCTCACAAATTGATTGAGCTCTTCTTGCATTGCCCCAATTCAACTTGAATCTCCTAAGGCTTCCTTTATCACCTTTGGCTCTATTTATGATAAAAAGCATGCAAACATTGCTTCATGCTACCAATATGTAGGGATGGCAATGAGTCGATGGTGGGTCAGGGAAGGCTATATCCATCACCCGACCCACATTACATTTTCTCCACCCACCCCCAACCCCCAACCTGCATCGGGTGGAATTTTTCAAAACCCACCCCCACTGCACCCCACCAGGTGCGAGTTCCCACTACGGGTACCCACCATTTATCAACTTATTATTTTCTAAAAGAATATTTAAATTATATTACTTACGCATAATACAATAATAAAATTCATTAGTTATACTAAAACATAAAATAATATAAGTATTCCAATATAATAACTAAATTGTTAAATTTTAAAAATAAACTTAGTAGCTTAGATATAAAAATAGTTAAAAGTTACCCAAAGTTATTGAAACTTTTATAATTAACTATATACTAGTACTACTTATTTCACTTATATATATATATATATATATATATATATATATGGTCGGTCGGGTGGGGTTCTAGGCGGGTTTTGTACATAGAACCCGAATCTAACTCGATCCACCGCGGGTTTACTTTTTTAAGACCCACCCCGACCCACCACCCACTATCACCCAAAAAAAACCCGATCCATGTAGGGTGAATTCGGGTGGATATCCATGGGGCGGATTGAAATTTTCATCCCTACCGATATGACATTTTGTGAATCCCATCATGCACACCAATCACTTGCTCAAGTGAATGATCTCTGAGCCACCTAATGTCTAGTTGGACGACCAAAGGCACGAAAAGATGCATTGATATATTTTCCAACACTTAAGGCCTTCCCCAATGGCTGATTTTAAACAAATTTTGGAACAGTAAATGAGTTTTTATCAATTGGGAGATGTGTTTTTTATGGAGTTCTTTCTCCTGCAAATTGAAGTTTTTTAGGGTGGGCCCCACTAGGGAAGGCTATTGTGCCTCACGCATGCGTGAGGCGTAGATTTCTCGCCCAGACGGGTGCATAATTACTGTTTTTTTTTTCAGTTTTTGTTTTGTTTTGTTTTTTCTCCACCCCATTTTCTCTTTCCTAATCACACTTACAAAAACTCCTCAAAAACCACACCCAAATTTAACTATTGAGGAAGGCCTAAGCATTTTTTAGAATTGAACCAAGTCAGTTGTTGCTGGTATAGGCTCTATCGGTGAAGGAATTGGATCTATCAATAGGACCAGATCTATTGGAGTGACATGATCTGCCGGTGGATTAGAAATGATAGAATTTGATCAACTGGTGTTGAAATATGGATTTGTGTCACGACTTCTACAGATTGAGGATTAGATTCGCTTACGAATACCGGTCTTGAGCCGTTTGGCTTTAGAAAAGATGAGGTACCAAAACCAAGTTAGATTCAATCCCTTGATGGCTTTTGTATAGCTAGCAAAGTATCCATTAACTTGGAATTTCCAGCATATATACATGCCAATAAGCTCTCTCAGTTTTTGTTCCCTAATAACCCTTGATTTGCACATCTCTTTTAGAGATTTATTCTCTACATTGTGTTTTTCCAGCTTTTCGTTGCGACTATTGAGGGTTTTCAATCCCTCAATCAGACGAAGGTTGTCACTATTAAGTTGGTAGTTTTTCACCTTAAGTTTTTCGTCGTCTTTTTGGATCTTTTCAAATTTTTCTCAAGATTTGTAGAAATGTGTCATAACGATTCCCAGTAGAAGAGTCATGTGAATTGTAACCAGAGGAAGTAGAGTTTACCTCTTCATCATCTTGATCAATGGCTATGAAGCACTCAGAATTTATTTCTTCCAATTTGATGAATTGCTATTTTGTGTGCTCATTTGATAGCATGATTCGCTAGACTTGCTTAGGTATTTGGATTAGAACAACTTGTGATGGATGTCAGAATATATTGAATTGTAATTTAGGAAGTGACTTTATTTATATATTGGCTTGGTTGTTGTTGGAAGTGGAATTTGTATACTTATGTATGAGTAGTGGCCACATCATACAAGAGGCTTGGGATGAGTGTGGTTGCCAAGAGATGGGACTACACTCTATTCCCTTCCACTTGCATTTCTCAACTTACGGCGAGAGGCGGAGCCCGGAATTGAAGGAGATGTTGACCTTAAGGTGTTTGGTGTAATGCCGATTGCTAGTTAAAGTTGCTACATAAGTAGAACTCGAACTAGTCAATTTGGTGAAACATCTTCCACTGATCATGACTAATATATCACACTACTTCCTATACCTTAGACCATTTAATTTGAATGCATCCCCACAAGGGAATCCTAATCCAATTCCTTCCATCTTCATTGCTCATTTACTTGTTGTTTACTTTCTTGCATGCTTTACTTTGTATTGTTACTTCTTGCGATTGTACTAATGATTCGACCTAGCTTGATATCACAAGTGTGCACTCGTACTTAACCGCACACCATTCAATTCGTCCCATGACCATCCTTAGAGAACGATATCCTGAGAAAGTAACATTCTCCAAACTACTTTCCATCCCACGTATACTACGATCTGTCATACAGAAAGAAAAAGAGAAAACAAATTTAAGTTAAGAATTTTAAAAAAAGAAGTTTTTTTTTTTGTTGAAGATTTTAAAAAAGAAGTATTAATTAATTAAGATTTAAATTAAAATTTCAAATAAAAGTTCTCAACCACTCATTTCTAATCCAATCAGAATGGGTTTTCAAAATATTATTTTATTATAAGTACATAATAGATATGTTCTCACCTATTATCACAGTCTTTGTCCATAAATTACCTAGTTTTGTGGTGAGATTGAGATCTAGAGAACTATAAAATCAAATTATTATGCATAATTAGGTTTAAACGTCACAAAATGAAAAAAAATTAAAAATTTTCACCAAGTTTTAAAATATTTTTTTGGGGTTAATAAACCTAAAAATAAATAGTATTAATTTGTGGGCATAATTTAATAATGTGAGAGTTTATAGAAAGAAGCAGCCATTCAAGAACGTTACGCACACGCCTTGGTTTTAGGTAAACAACACATGATGCATGTATTCTAAGGTTCAATGGAACCTTTCAAATAATATCATTATCACACACACAGAGCATAATAATAATAATAATAATAATAATAATAATAATAATAATAATAATAATATTATTATTATTATTATTATTATTATTATTATTATATATATTTTTTTATATATGCATGTCTTATTCAAATTAAATAAGATTAAAATAAGCCCTGAAAGCCTCAAAGGCACAACACTAATTAACTATCTAGTAATGACATAAATCATGTGATAAGATCTCTAAATACATCGGCAAAGATTAGAATCATGCTTTTATCTCATTTGCTAGCTTGTACATGTTTTAATCAAGTTTTGTCCATATTATTAGATGTGACAAAGACATTGGAACAATGATTATCATATTCGTCATTTCAAGAATTTTGTAATCTAATAAAATCTAATAAAAGTAAAAAATGTTAGATCTTAACTAGAATAAAATTTGTGTTGGGAATATAAGTTGTATTAAGTATTTGTTCTTTGTGTTATTTGTGTTGTTCCTTTATACCATTTAAAAAAAAAAATTTACCCTCCACATGTTTTATTTTGACATTTATTTTAACATTAGTCATTAACTGAAATTAAAAATTTGTTAGTGAAATAAGTGGCACTAAATGACTCTTATTTTGTGTTATTCAATTCATGTTGTATATTTATAGTTTCTTACCAAATTTACCTTCAATGTTTTTTTTTTTTTGTCAGTTCTACTATTGCTATGTAAAATACAAATACATGCATACGCATAACATATGTGTATATGTAGTTTCAATCAATATGTTTTAGTTTAATAATACTATTTTCTTTTGAATAATAAATTTTAATTAATGAATAATGTGTATCTATTTTAATATGAGTTTCTTATTTGAAAATAATCAAAATATATCTTTTTTTTAAATTAAAATTTCGCTCCTTTTTTTTTTTGGTAAAAGAGTTATGTTTTTATTTGTATCTTATTTATGTGGAATATATGCATCATTTTTTCATTGGTTTATTGTCAACAAAATATTTGTTTTATTCATTTATTATGGTATCAACGTTAAAATCTAATTATAATAGAATAAACTATCAAGAGAAAACAAAGTGTATGTATTTGCTAAAAGTTAAATCTAATATTTTCGAAACACAATACATTCTAATTCAATGCATCTTTTAAAATTTATGCTAGATAATTATATTTTTTATCGTCAAAAATTAAAATTCTACGGAGTATCTTTTAATATTTATTTATTTAAATAATTTAGTTTTACTAACTTATTTATTGTTAATTGCTATATTATGTATATTTAATTTACAACTAGATTGATATGGTTGCCCAAAGGTATCCTTCCACCGAAACCATCAATCTAGTTAAATGGTTTGCTCCATTCACATGGGTGGGAATTGAATCCCTAAGCTCATGCTTAAGAGACAATGTGCTAAACCATAACACCAACCATGTTACGAGGTTCGTTAACAACTTTCATAATTGATCATTATTAGTGATGATATTATACGCATTTACGTCACTCTCATTTTATTTGTCATTTATTTTTTATCTAAGAATACGGAATCAAGGTTTCAAGCTTCAAATCAAGACAAGATGGGAAAGGAGTGAGTTCCCATTGCTTTAAGGTCTAAATAGTTTATATTCTTGGAGAAAATAAAGTAGAAAAAGAGATAAATTGAGCTAATATATACTAAAAATTATTTCAATGTCGTTATGCAATAAATAAATAAATAAATAAATAAATATATATATATATATATATGAGTGTGCGCGCGCGCATGCGTGCATGCATGTATGTATAGAGGAAGAGAGAGAGGGGCATTGTATCAAATGAGAACAAATCCTTATGAGAAAAATAAAAGCCAATCTCAACCTTACATCTGAAAAAATTGGACGGATCAGATCAATATTTAAAAAAAATAAATGCGGTAGCATTTTCGTAAATATCACCAACTTTACTATGCAAATTTGAATACTAAAATCTGCAATTCTTAGACTTATTCGGGTTTATATAGAAATCTAGAATTAACATTTTGCACATTTTGTATTTACATTTTGCATATTTAATATTAAAAGATTGTATTTGTAAAAATGTGAAAGTGCTTTGCACTTTTATTTTTTATTTTATTTGGTTTAGTGTTCATTTTTTACTGATTAAGGTCTGGTATTTACGGTTTATATTTAAAATTTAGTTTTTTTGTTAATTCTATAAAATTTACCAGATTTGCATATTTAGTTGTTAAAGATTTTATCTTTAATCACCGTTCGCACACACTTCAATTTGGAATCTTAATCAATCTAGACCATTAAAAATTTTTGAAATCAAATCTTGTACATCAATCACCGTTCGCACACATTTAATCATCGTTTGCACACATTTAATCACCGTCCGCATACAATTAATCACCATTCGCACATATTTTATTACCGTTCGCATACACTTCAACTTAGTATCTAAAATCAATCTAGACCATTAAATTATTAAATGGATGCACAAAATCTGATCTCACGATCTTGGAAAAGAGCAAATTGTCATTTTGGTCCACTGATTATAGGAGTCCTGTTAATTGCAATTCACGACTTTCAAAAATGTTAATTGAATACCTTGACTATTCAATTTTTATCAATTTTGGTCACTGCGGTTAAATTGACGGTCAAATTTCACCTAACCGGGTCTGAATTTGGTTAATTCGGACACAATTAAAAAGACAAATTTGCCCCTCATATTAAGCATTAATTGGCTAGTTAAGTTTTTCCAGCGAAATTTGGTTGTCAATTCAATTTGGCCGGAGTGATCAAAATTGATAGAAATTAAATAGTTAAGGTATTCAATTAACATTTTTAAAAGTCGTGGATTGCAATTAACAGGACCCCTATAATCAGTGGATCAAAATGGCAATTTACTCTATATATGTATATAACAACTAAATATGCAATCTTTTAATATTAAATATGCAAATCTGGAAAAGTTTGAGAATTGCATGTATTAGTGTTCAGGTTTGCGTAATAAAATTTGTGATAATTACGATAATGCCACCACATTTTTAAAAAAAAATTGATGATCTATCCGTTTTTTCTAGATGTAAGGCTGATATTGGTTTTAATTTTTCCTTAGGACTTGTTCTAATTTGATCAAAAAAAAAATATATATATATATATATATATATATGTGTGTGTGTGTGTGTGTGTGTGTGTGTGTGTGTGTGTGTGTGTGTGTGTGTGTGTATTTATATTTATTTCTTTTTTTATTTATATATTTAGTAAAGTTCTGGTGCGGCACGTCTTCACGTGCTGTCAGTGCGGTTTACAACACTAGTGTTAACAAGATACACCACTCAATGTTAGGAAATGCACAACACAAATATGCACCATTAGTTACGCATCCCAAAAAAAACACACCACTAGCTATTTATACAAATATACACTACACAATGTTCGGAAATGCACAATTAGGGGTAGGAGAGTTATGGGGTGTAACACCTTGATCTAAATTTAAAAACCGTCTGGATATTATTGTACATTTTCATTGTTGTGCATTTTCCTATTACTAGTGGTGTATTTTGTTAATACTAGTGGTGTAAATCGCATGAGAAGACGCAACCACATTTGAGCAGACATAAATATATATATATATATATAAAGTGATAGCATCACGTGCATCTGGTGATCTGCATATGTTAGTACCATATTTTGTGGTGGACCTTATCTGTTTGCCCACAAACTTTGTGTGTTCTTCAATAACAGTAACGCAACAGAATAGAATTTGTAAATCACTTCAACCACTTGCCTTGCCTTTTGGTTTAATCTTAGTTGGTCTTCCTATTAATGGCTATCTTGTGTTTCCATTTACTTTTGTGGGGTCACCTGCCCCATATCATGCCTAGCCTACCTCATAAAGTTTTCTCAATGCTCCTTTCAACAAAATGATGATATTTAATCACTTCAACCCAGATATATCTAACTTAGATCTCATGATATTTGAATACACCAATTTAAATTAGGGAAAACAGCATGTTTTCCCTCCATGTTACGTGCATATAGTACTTTTTCCCCCCTGTGTTATTAAAGTGACAATTTTTACCACTGAAATGTTAAATTGACATTGTTACCCTTAAAAATAATTATTTCATTTATTATTCTTTTCCAACAAATTATTACTTATATGTATGAATGATCACGATTCGGTTCGAACCTAACTAAACACTGTAGCAATCATACCGAAATAGTATGGAGGTTCTGGTTATGATTCAGAACCGAAAAAGTAAAATTAAATAATTGTTGAACCGTGAACCGGTACTTAACCACAGTCATATATAGTGAAAATGATCAAACACTTATTTTGATAAATCGGTACGGTTCGGTTCCAATTTCGATTTTGAACCGCCAATCAAAACTTATTTATTTATTTATTTATTTTTATAATTTTATTTCTTATTTAAAAATAGTCTAAATTCAAAATTATTTCATTTTATTTTTTCGGTTTTGAATCGTAACCATAATCGTCTGTACTATTTAAGTTCAATTGCTACAGTGTTCGATTAGGTTCGTATCGAACTGTGATCTTCCATACATATTAGTAATAATTGGTTGGAGAATAAAAATAAATGTAATAGTTATTTTTAAGGGAAAAAATGTCAATTTAACATTACAGGGGAGAAAACTACCACTTTTAAAAAAACTCAGGGGGGAAAACTGCCACTTTAATAACACAGGGGGGAAAAGTGCTATAAGCACATAACATAAGAGGAAAAAGTGGCATTTTCCCTTTAAATTACCATATTATATTTCTAGAAACGCCAATCCAAATAAACTCTTTAAAATTATGCATTAATTACACTAATTATGAAAGAAGCGAATTCTAAAGCACCAAATATAAAAACATAATAAATCTCACTCAAAGTAAGAATTTATTGGTTATTTTTTTTAAATATAAATATTGAACATATGTTTTTGCCTATTGCGTATAAAAAAGACTAGCCCTTGACACCTGATCAATCAAAAGGATAGTTGGCAATAGTGGGAAATTTTATTATAAATATTTTTGTTGTGCCTAATTTTGCATTAAATGTTAAGATGGTAGGATAGAATGGGTTAGATGAAGTTAGCAAATTAATATGGAAGGTGGAATTGGGGGCCAAAATAAAGAGAAATGAAGTGGGGGGTTGTAGACTTGTAGTACATGTGAAATGTTAAATGTCCACTCTAAATAGTATGTGAAAGTGATGAATAATTTTGAAAACTACGTTTTTGAAGTTGATCTGAGGCATACGTACAAAGGACATATCATGAGTAGGCCAAACCTAATAAAAGGTCACTATACCACTAATTATGGCTAACCCCACATTAATGGTGATTGCGAAAATTATATTTTCCAAGGATGGGGGGCCCACCTGGACCTAGTTTAGGATCCCAGGATCTGATAACCCAATAAGCCCATGGTTGTATTATTGTGTGGACCACACTATCAAATAATGTATATTTAATATAAAAATAATGTACATTGTATTCAGGGAATGTACATTATTTGTGTACTGAATATACATTAATTTTATAGTATAAAAATAATGTACATTCAATACAAAAATAATATACATTTAGTACATTAAAAATGTACATTTTATTATGATCCACACAGCTGTGTGAACCATGGTCCACACACTAATTTTTCTTAGTTCTCAATCTAATCAAAGGGCGTGGGACCCACCAAAACAAGGTAAAGAATTCAAAAGGTGTGTGCAAAAGCTTCCTTCCCACTTTGGAGATTTTATCCATACATATATATAAATATAATATTATTCCCATTAAAACATGAGAGATAGAAGAATGGTTAGATGGGACAAAACCAAGCACAAAAGCATGGGATCCAATCAAAGGGAATTATTGAGGGCCCAAGATTGTGAAACCTAGCTTTCCTTTAGGTGTCAGTGTGGTCAGGCCACACATACATATATAAATACATTTTATAATGTATCTATATTCTTCACCATCACCTTTAATTTGATGTTTGCTTCTTTTCTTCTCCTTGCAACCCACACATTTAGCCCCTTTGTGGAGTGGGTCTCACTCACACACACACATAAACGAATTGGTGGGGTAGGAGGGGATTTTTTTTCCTTTATTTTTGAGGGGGGGTGGGGGGGGGGGCACATCTAGAATCATGACCTTCACAAATCACAATGTGTTTCCTCTCAGTGGGAATTTTCATGACTTTGCCATGAGCTCACTTTTGGTGGACTTTGTAATTGGTGAGAAAAAATATAGTGGAGCGGAATAAAAGCTAGGGGGTGGGAGATTCTTTATTAGGTAATTTTAATTTGTATCTAACCTACCATATAATAATAATAATAATAATACTCAAATAGTCAAATAGTCAAATAGACCATTGAATTACACGCGAATATGTAACTAATGTATCGAATTAAAAAAAAAGTACTTTAGTCCCTGAACAATATAAAATTATGCAACTAAACGAAAAAATTGACATGTTTAACCGATTATTTCTATGTGTCAATAATTTTTTTTTAAATTTACTTTTTAAAATTTTAAAATAATTTTAATTAGAATTTAAAATAAAACCCCAAATCATTCCAACTCATCCCACGCCTTCGTCTCCCGCCGAAGATGAAAGACATTCGTCCGTCTTTGGCATTGTAACAAAGGACATGTCTTCGTCTCTAGCTTCATTCGTCTCCAACTTGGAGACGCAACTAGAGAAAAATGATCGACCTTCACCTCCGACAGTAGTTGAAGGACCAACCTTTGTCTTCGGCGATGAAGTTTGTTTGTTTTTTAAATTTAAATCTAAATTTATTTTTAAAATTTTAAAAATATTTATTAAAAAGATTATTGACACGTAAGTAATAACTAGCCAAATACATAAATTTTAGTTTAATGGTATAATTTTAGATTGTCCTGGTTCAATTACAATTTTTTGAATTTAATGGCCCAATTACATGTTTGCATGTGATTCAGTGGCCTATTTGAGCGTTAGACACACACACACAATTAAAGAGATGATATGAAATTGACTATGTAATATTTTATTCTAAAGTTACAATTCTATACTGTTCGGTCACATAATTATTAACGTAAAAAATGATACTCACAATGATTTCACATTTCCTTTATGTATAAATCAATGTTCTTTTACTTACAAAAGTTTGCCTAAATATTTCATAATTGAAGTAATTATAGTTAAACGTAATGGTTGTATATGCCAAAAAGGCTTGAAAAACATAGTAAAGTAAAAGTAATCCCAAACTAGATTGTTAGTTGATCTTTATTTAGGTGGCATTTAGACAGGTGAATGGTACACCCATCATTTACCCCCACTGCACACACAATAAGATTAATAATTCCATGTGGTAGGCAGCTCACATGAGTTGTTTGCACATATTTGTTGGAAACCCAAATAGTGCAAATCACCCAACTCCCATATTATTAGACCAATTAACATCATTAGACTTTGCCTTTTTCACAAGATTTAAGGATAAAAATAAATAATAATGAAAGAAGCAAGCTTGGGTATTCCCATTCAATCACCCCCAACATGTATCCATTAGTGCACCCACTTTTCCCCCTCATTGGGTGAATGAGTTATTTGGGAATATATTGTTCAAAAGAGTCTTGCAATGTAAGCCTAGTGGGCATCCATGAGACACATCATTATCACTCTTTCCTTGCTTTTTCTTTTCTTTACTATTTTATTTCATTTGTTTCTATCTATGTGGAAGGAAGGATAAGATGTTAAAGAAATTCTAAAATATATAATCAGATTATATNTAAATCAATGTTCTTTTACTTACAAAAGTTTGCCTAAATATTTCATAATTGAAGTAATTATAGTTAAACGTAATGGTTGTATATGCCAAAAAGGCTTGAAAAACATAGTAAAGTAAAAGTAATCCCAAACTAGATTGTTAGTTGATCTTTATTTAGGTGGCATTTAGACAGGTGAATGGTACACCCATCATTTACCCCCACTGCACACACAATAAGATTAATAATTCCATGTGGTAGGCAGCTCACATGAGTTGTTTGCACATATTTGTTGGAAACCCAAATAGTGCAAATCACCCAACTCCCATATTATTAGACCAATTAACATCATTAGACTTTGCCTTTTTCACAAGATTTAAGGATAAAAATAAATAATAATGAAAGAAGCAAGCTTGGGTATTCCCATTCAATCACCCCCAACATGTATCCATTAGTGCACCCACTTTTCCCCCTCATTGGGTGAATGAGTTATTTGGGAATATATTGTTCAAAAGAGTCTTGCAATGTAAGCCTAGTGGGCATCCATGAGACACATCATTATCACTCTTTCCTTGCTTTTTCTTTTCTTTACTATTTTATTTCATTTGTTTCTATCTATGTGGAAGGAAGGATAAGATGTTAAAGAAATTCTAAAATATATAATCAGATTATATATATATATATATATATATATATATATATATATATATATATATATATAGATTTATACATCTTATTTCGATACTGTCATGTAACAAACCAATAGGTATAATTTTTAAAAATATTACTATTATTATTATTTTTCAACTATTTGTATTGACAATCAGAATGCATATGTTATTTTTATTTTTGTTAAAACACCAAAATAACCAACTGAGCTAGCCCAGTTTGACAAGTTACCTTAAAATCTGTGTTCAACCACAATCTCATCGGGAACTTGGGATACATTAAGAGACATTGACCGATCAAAAAAAAATTAAGACTTTATACACAAAGTGTTCAGAGAACCTGCTTTAATAGAGACTGGTTGCTCGGAGTGGTTTACGAACCCTCCATCTATCAATTGTAACACTCTACTTTCGGATTTGAATTAATGCATTAGTATTTTGGTTTAAAAAAAAAAAGAAAAGAAAAATAGAGACACGGAATACGAAAAATTTTCTATTTAGATATGGATATTATAATCACTTGATTGCATAGAGGAGAATCCAGAACTGCAAGGGGAAGCATGATGCACTTTTGTTTCACTTTTTCCTCCTTCCATGAAACAGCTTATAGCATATATGATTTGTAAAATAATAAAATAAAATAGATAAAGAGAGTGGCTTGAAAGTGACTAGACCAATGCCATGTTTGTTTTTATAATCACTTTTTTTTTTCCTTAATCCTGATTATTCCTGGGGTTTAACTTTTGTAAATATGCTGTTGTTTTCTTTTGGAAGCATCAATGTAACTTTCCTTCAACGGGTGAATCGCCGGCTAATTTTGACCGGAATAATATTATCAAATATTACTGTCTTTAATGATAAATAATTAAATGAATAGACCCCACAACAGACATGATCTCAGGAGTCTAGCTTGAACTAGTCAATGTACTATTATTATGAAAATTTTCACGATTTGTAATTTAAAGTTGCAATAGAACTTATTATTTCATTACAACAACTTCTAATTCTGTTACAATTTACAACGAACCATAGAATACATTGCAATCATGGTTCAAAACATAGAATGAAATAATTATGTTTACGCCGTTGCTAACTTATAATTGAAGAATGCAATAGAATTAATGTTGCAAATGTTATAAGGAAAAACATTTGTTGCAACTTCCATTGCATCTTTTGCGATGGAACAAAAATTCGGTTGCACTCAAACTTGAACCGAAAGTTTACAAATCACAGTTTGTAATGAAAGTTACTTTTTATTGGCGTTTGGTTGGAGGTAAGGAATTAAGTGGAAAGGAATTGAAGTTCATGAAAAAAAATGTGGAAATAAAATGCAAGTTTAAATTCCAGTGTTTGGTTTGTAAGAATAAAAATCTTATAAACAATGCAAAATGTAAATACATTGAAATGAAATAAGTAGTATAAAGTCCAAAATGCCCATTATTATTATTACTATTATTTATTATTTATTATTATTTATTATTATTATTATTATTATTATTATTATTAATCTTATAAACAATGCAAAATTTCAATCACTATTGCATAGAAATAAAGAATGCATTCGCTATTATATATAAACAAAGTTAACAAACACACAACTCACGTCATTCACTGTTGCATAGATCGGCGCACAGGATGAACACTATATAGCACACCCACCATCAGCGCATAGAATGAAAATTTTATTGTTCAAAATTTAGGCAAATACAATATATACACATATCAAACTTAAATACTTGAGAATTTTGAGAAAATATACTAGATTAAGGTTTGCCTAGGATGGTTATTGCTTAGAAACAGCGTGCTCTGTTGACAGTAGTCAAAAAATAATACACGCTTGTAGACATAGAAAATTTGAAACCGACAAATGGGCTGATTCATATGTTTTGGGCCTCATTTTGATGTAATTGAGTTGATTATTGATTTATTTGGATGAATTAAATTGTCCAATTAAATTAGCTCAATTGTCCAAATTAAATATAATTGGTGACTAGTGGACTCAAATTGTAAGGATGGATTGATCCATGTCTGGCCCAACAAGAAACATTTATATATTTAAATTAATTATTTAATTTAAATATATGATAAAATATTCATGTATTTAAATTAATTATTTAATTTGAATATGTGATAAGATCATGAACTTGGATGCAATGGTAGCTAGATACATTATGGATAAAAATTCATATTATATATCCTAAATATTAATTGATAATATAAGGATAATATTGAAGAATTTGAAATCCAGTGAAAGTCTCTCATGTTTTCCCCTATAAATAGAGCCTTTCATTCATTCCAAAAATCACACTTGAAGAATTGAAGAACCTGGAAAAGCTCTGGATTGAAGAAATCGAAGCAAGCTAAAGAAGATTGAAGATCAAATATCCAAGAAATCAAACCAAGTGGATTGACGAGGATTGACGATCAAGCAAGTTAAACATCCAAGAAATCAAAGCTAAAGTAGACTGAAGAAAGCCAATTTGAGTCCGGAGGCCATTCAACGAAGATCAAGCAACAAAGCTTCATTGAAGCACAAAGTTGCATTCCGGAGGCCCTTCTGTCAAAGTTTCAAGTCAAGTAAACCAAGTGAAGAATCAGAGGATTTTCTTGATAGGGATCTTGTACTCGCGCACTTTGAAATTCAAATACATTCTTTGTTCACTTTTTCTTGTTCACAACGCTATAATCTAGAAGGGAATGTCAAACATCGATTTTAGGTTAGAAGAGAGAGGAGTAATTTTGTCTCAGAATTATCTTTTTTTTTTCTTAAAATTCACGAAATTAAAATTTCAGGGAGGGCTATGGGATTCTAATTTCATGAAAAATGAGGGAATTACAATTCCGTAGAATTACAATTCCCTCCAACTGGACTAAAAAATTTAGCTTGTCTTCAGAATTGGGTAAAAATTAAGTGAAAATGAAATTATAGTTCTCTCCGACCAAACGCTCCGTTAATCGTGGATTTTCTTGTAATGTGAATTGAAAATTCGGACAACTCTTGGCCTCAATTAAGTTTTGAAAATTTTAGAATAAAAATCGGTAAAACTTAAAATATTCAACCTTACGCCCTTAAATAAAAAAAAATGGTATAACTTATTGCTAATGAGTAACATTTGTGCGAGGCTTGTCTTACGAATTTTGATCTGTGAGATTTGTCCAATTTAGTATAATTGTTTGGTACTTATGGTAGAAATCATAATACTTATTATAGAAAATTTAATACTAATTTGAAATAAATAAACAACTTCTTATAATTGATATTGTATTATTTATATGTGAAATTGTTATACTGTTTAGTGTTGTGATATTTACAAAGTGTAATTCTAATGTAAATATTGTAATACTTATGATAGATATTGTAATACTTATATGTGGAATTGTGATACTATTTAGGATAAATTTATTATTATTAATGATAAGTATTGTAATACTTATAACTCAATATATCCGATTGTCTACGACCCAATCAGTCTTATGGACAAGGATATATGAGACGATCTCAGACAAATTTGTGTCGGCTAACAAACTGAAATTGAAATTGATCTTTCTATTATCCAACATTCCAAGGGTCAATTCCAAATCACAGAAGTTTTGAATTATATATGAATGGCTAATTTTGATCTGGTACATGAAACACACTACAAGCCCACTATATTCACTAAGAGATTTAGACCCAATTATGATATTTTAAATCTACAGCTCACATATATGATGTCCATCTTTATGGGCTTAACTTTGGGCTGTTGCACTCAAGTTGGACATGGCATTATTCATGGTGTCCATTATATTGGGGCCTTCTCCTTGCTTATTAATGATGTTATTAATGATAACTACAAAAATTTCATTAATCAAATACACCGTAATACACAAGAGCAAAAACTTGTGTGAGATCGTTGTACAGATTTTTATCTGTGAGACGAGTCGGGTCAATTAAGATGAAATGTAATACTTATACAAGCAAATGTAACACTAAATCAAGAATAAAATGTTTATTATTTATATTAAAAAATGTAATACTTTTGAAGAAAAATGTAATACTTTTATATTTTGATGTAAAAGTATTACATTTTTCATCAAAAGTATTACATTTTCCTTTATAAGTGCAATATTACTCATAAGTTAAAATATATTACGTTTGATGAAAAAAAGTAATACTTTTATATCAAAATATAAAAGTATTACATTTTCCTTTATAAGTAACAACTATTTTATTTTTGATTTAGTATTACATTTGCTACTATAAGTATTACATTTGCATTTTGGCCCTAATCGAATCGTCTCTAAAGATTCGTGAGACGGTCTCACACAAGTATGATCCAATAAAGGAAATGTGAAAATTGTAACTGATGTTGTATCTTGTAGTATAGGGTCATGCTGGGATGTAGAGCTGAGATATTGCAACTTGTTGGTCCCGATAGGGTAGGAAAAGTCTAGGAGGGGNGGG
This sequence comes from Ipomoea triloba, assembly GCF_003576645.1. Taxonomy (NCBI): domain Eukaryota; kingdom Viridiplantae; phylum Streptophyta; class Magnoliopsida; order Solanales; family Convolvulaceae; genus Ipomoea; species Ipomoea triloba. The sequence continues at coordinate 8,981,564 of NC_044925.1, forward strand.
GGGGGGGGGGAGGTGAATAGACTTTTCAAACAATTCAAAATATTATAACACTTTAACAGAAGTAATTCAAGTGAATAAATTCAACTTGAATTGCACAGCGGAAATAACGATACGGTAAAGTGCTATAAAATAATCAGCGCAAATATGAAGAGATAATCTGCATGCAAAACGTTAGAAACACTTAGAATATATCAAATAATAAGTGTATGAAGTTTGATACACATGCAAACCCAGATGTGTAATTTGAATTACACGTGTGAAATGGGTTGTGAAAGAAAGATAGCAAGATAGAAGATGTGTCAGGATAAGGATATATCTTGCATGCAAAAGTGCTTTCACACAAACCCAGATAATAAGATAAATATGATATGAATAGTAAATGAGTTAGCTCATATCAGTTTGCAAAAAGTAAAGCTACTGCAAGTAAAGTAAAGAGACAGAGAGATTTATAGTGGTTCGGAGATGGTGTAATTTTCCTACTCCACTTCTTCCTTAAACTCCAAGGAAGGTTCCACTATCTTCAATCACCCAGATACAATAGTGAAACTTCAAGTGCTACACAAGCACTTCTCCGAGTGTTTTGCACAAAGCTACACTCCAACCCGAACGTCTCGCACAAAGCTACGTTCCCGAGCATCTCGCACCCAGCTACGCTCCCACAACCAAGTGTCTTGCACAAAGCTACACTTAGTCCTCCAAGTGTCTCGCACAAAGCTACACTCCCGAGTGTCTCGCACAAAGCTACACTCAATTTTCTACACTCAGTAGAAATGGGTTTCACAAAGAAAATATTTTTCTTCTCTCTTCTCAGACTTGTATTTTCACGTTTGTAGCTCAAGAACTTGCTATTCTTGTGTTTTGCAATACTTCGTATTTTTTCTCATAAAATGATCCGCAAGTTCTGTTCACAGGTTCATATCTTCATCCTCAAGTCTGTCTCCTTTTATAACTTGAAAAAGTTATTTGCCCGTTGTGAAAATTCAAACTTGAACGTTCACTTGATTTGATAGCTCTTCTAGCTTGATCTGTAATAATAAATGTCCTTGGTAGGCTCTGTCAGATGAATTTGAATTTTGCTTGCTTATCCCTTCAAAAGTCTTCTAATAATCTGACAAGTATGAGCCTTGTAACTTGTAGCCTCCAATCTTGACTTCTTGCACCTTCTGGTAGTGTGAACATTTGACTTGTTCACTTATGATTTTGACAAATCAAACACTTCTTTTCAATAATTCACTCCGTGACTCTTGCTTGAGCTATAAATAATTTCCACCGAAAAAATCATTGACTTTTTCGTAAGTTAAATCAGCTCCAAGTATAAAGTATTTGATTTACCTCCTTTGAATTTCTTCTCACTGGTGCATTCATTTTCTTTCCAGATTCGGAAGTCATCCTCATCCTAAAATTGAATTGAGGTCATCTTGTTTCCTAATTTGGAAGTTGTCCTCATCTTGATTTGGAATTGAGGTCATCCTCATCCTGATTTTCTTTCTATTTCTGGAAAGTCAGCCTCTTCTCCTTCGATTGATTGAAGTCATCCTCTTCTCGATTGAATGTCATCCTTTACTCGATTTGAATCTCATCCTCTCCAATCTTGCAATGTCAACCTCATCCTCTTCAATGTCATCCCCTCGATCTCAAATGTCATCCTGATCAAATTGATTTGAGACTCATCCTGATTTCAATTAATTGAGGTCATCCTGATCGATGTCATCCTGATTGAGCTGTCAACCTCTTCCTTAAAATTGATTTGTGAGAGAACTCATTCAATTTTGACTTCTTCAATTTTGACTTGTGCTAGTCATCCTCTTCCTTGATAAATTAATTCCTCCAAAAGAATTAATTCGGGGCTTGAACTTGTGACATTAGCGACGAAGATAACTCCGGAGCTCGATCATTTTTCCACTTCTTCTATTTTTATTTAGTGGAAGCAAACGACTTACAAGTATAAAATAATTTTATACTCTATTGTAAATTTCAAACCGTCGTTGCTAATTTTGACTAGGCTTTGACTTTGGACATAAAATGTTGCTAGACTCAAAATAAAATAGGGGGTCTAAAATACATATTTGGTTCATCAAAACAATTACACTATATTCCTAACACAACTCGATATCACAGATGTGAAAATGGATTGCTTCTAGATTGAATAAGGTAATATCTACGATCAATGCAATACAAATGAGTAAAATGTCATCTCCGATTTTTTCTTCCTTCTTGGCGACATGAAACGCATATCGCTCAAGTGCATATAAACTTCAATTTCATTGTGTGGACAAAATAGATGAGATATAGACGTTATGGATAGAATATTTTGTGAATGAGTGCATATAAACTTTTATTATGTGTTTTAGATGGAATTACAAGATATTTATTATGATAGATTAAATGTTGGATTATTATATTGTGTTAGAATATTATGTATGTTAGATTATTATATATATTGTGTTTATTTTTTTTAAAACAAACCAAAACTCATGTTATTATAATAAATGATCAACACATGAAGAAAAAGACGATAACCAACATAAAGGACCAGTTTGAGAACGAGTAGCCCAAGCCAAAGCATGAGCAAACTTATTCACTGATCGAGACACAAACTGAATAGACACTTCCTCAAAATATCGTTTTAACTCACGGCACTCGCTCATCACACAACCTGCATACGATAAATCCGGCGACGTACCATTCAGCGATATGCACACGACCTGACATTCAGAAAACACGGCTACCTTGGTGAAACCTCGATCTTCCACCCATGACAAAGCTTCCTTAATTGCAAGAGTCTCAGCTATATGCGGATCTCCCATACAACGAACGGGTCCGTTCTTAGCAGCCACAAAACAACCGCTACCACTCTGGACAAAAACCCCAAAATAAGCATCTCCCGTGTCGGGAAAAATCGCAGCATTAACAAACACTTGCATTGTATCTTTGGCAATGACAATCTGTGCCAACGTAGGCAGATTTCCATGCAAAGTAGCAGTCGTACCACTCCCCAAATCTTCCTGCCAATATGACAACAATTATTATTAGCCTCAATTTTTAGTCTTTTTGGATCCCAAACCTTATTATTTCACACAAGAACATTCCTACCTTTCCACACACTCCAACAAATAGCCATATTAAGAACTTTATCATCCGTTCCAGAACTAACCAGCCAACTTAATAAAGTAGTCACAAAGCCTTCTTCACCGGTGATGTCTTTGATTCTAAACCATTATTCACTCCCTATTTTAGTTGATTTCGATAGTAATTGCCTAATTCTTAATAGGAAATTGATACTCTTTTATATATTTGGTGTCTACAGGTGCAACTGCCTAAAACGAGTAGCAAAGGAATGATTTTGGAATGTTTTGGATCAATTTTGAAAGCAAAGGAAATTACCTAAGGAAGGAAAGGAAACAAGAAACAGGATTTGGAAGAAATTCGCAGACCTCAGTAATTCCAGATTTTTTTAGTTAACATTTGGTTAATAAAGGGCAAAGGAAAATGATTTTTTTAGTGGCAGCATTTAGTTTTCCGTATATATGCACATGTGTCACCTAACTATTGTTCTAGTTTGGATTAGTTCATAGTTTTTCATTAGTGACCACAATAATTACAGATTTTTTGGCACAACTTGAATTGGACTTACCCATTTACTGTATGAAAATGGGTAAATAATACATGAGTCCAACAAGTTTAAGACTTCTGCCCGTACAACCTCCTTCATATTTGAATTTAACCTGTGCTAAGGTTGACGGACAAGAGTTGATCCTTCTTCAAGTAAGATCCGGTGCACACAAACGGTTGAACTTATTCCTTTAATATCTCCTACTATCCAACAAATTGCACCTTTATATTTTTTAATACCTCTAGCAGATTTTTTTCTTGTTCATGTGGAAGGATAGAGGCAATTATTACAGGATAAGTTTTATTTGGACCTAAGAAAGCATATTTTAAAGAATTAGGAAGAAGTTTTAATTCCAACTTGGGTGGAACTTCACCTTCAATTGAGGGATGGTGTTTTTCTTTGATTTGCTCCAAATAGCCTGTAACTGAATCTCCTTCAACACTCCCCTCTTTTATTGGACTTTGGTGGGGTTCCACTTCATTAGTCTCGACCTTCAACGGATATTCATATAAAAACTCAACAGAAAATATTGAATCTAAAACATCTATAGCAAAGCAATGATTATTATTGTTTTTATGCAATTTCATTGATTTCATAATGAAAAATTCAAGAATTTCATCAAGGACAGTCATGGTTAATTTTCCATTCTGGACATCAATCATTGTCTTTGTTGTGGCCATGAAAGGTCGACCAAGCAAAATAGGCATGTTCTGCTCATGATTACACTTTTTATCTATGTCTAAAACAACAAAGTCAGCAGGAATTATTAATTTATCAACTTGGATAAGAACATCTTCTAAACACTTTTTATTAATGCTTGCCCCTAAATCAAGCATTGCTTTTTCTTTCTTAGAATTCCCCACTGTAATAGTTATTATGAAACTACTGGGGTCTTCTAATTTTGTGGGCAAGTCAGTTTGTAAAACAACACTCGCAGTTTTAGACATTAGAACTTTTTCATTATGCTTATACCTACGCTTTCTAGTGTTCAGTTCATTTAAAAACATAGCAAGGTAGGGATATTTTTAATCGTATCCAACAAAGGCAGGTTCACATTCACTTTTGACAACAAATCATAAATTTCAGAAAAAGATTTATCAAATTTTGAATTTTTTAATCTACCAGAAAATGGAACGGGAAGAACATAAGGCTTATGGGGCACATAAGGATCATCAGATTTATGCAATTTAGGTTCATCCTTATTGACATCATCATCAAATTTCAAGTTTTTAACTATTTCAGTTTCTTTAGAAGTGGTGTTTTCTTTAACATTGTTTTCAGTGTTGTCGTTTAAAGACAACAATTTAGGTTCTAAAGAACGATGACTATGCATAAAATAAAATAACGACAAAAATAAACAAGGAAACAAATAGATTAGCAAAATTAGACAAATAATCAAGAATAAATTGGAAAAAAAAAACTAAACTAAACAAATATTAAGCAAATTTTTTTGAAAGTAATATTAAGCAAAAAGGAAAAAAAAATTGCACAGTAAATAATTCCCCACCAACGCTGTCAAAAATTGATGGACAATTTAATATAGTTCTCGCAAGTGCACGAATTACTGTAGTAATAGTGTGCAAAGGCAAGGGTCAAACCCACACAGAATTAGTATTAAGCAATTAATAAACTTGAAATTTGAAGGAATAATTTTAAAGAATTAAGAAAATTAAATCAAAAGTAACCAGAGAATTTAAGGGAAAGTAACTCAAATAACAGGGAACTTGACAGATAACAGAATAATAAAATCCTAAGAATATGAGTTCAATACCATTACTAATTTTGTAGAATACTAAATAGAATACAGGTCATTTCTAGGCCTTTGATCAAAAATATTCATTGCATTGACGTGTTCATAATCATTTTCGTCAATCATAAATGCATTATTTTGCTTCATACCCATCATAGAACACATGTTTTTCATTTGTTTTGATAACTCAAACACCTGAATTGTCAATTCAGTATTTGAGTTAACTTTATACATACCTTGTGTTCGTTCTCTTACGCTTGTTTTGCTAGGAGTTTGTACCTAGCATTTCATACAATGCTAAGGTTTCCTCCGCAGTTTTTTCTCCCATGGCACCTCCAACCGCATTGTCAACCATTGACTGGCTAGCTTGGGTCAAACCATAGAAAGATTGATTTTGCAGCTCCAATGGGTAGCCATGATGGGGCATTGAATGACTAACATTTTGAACCTTTCCCATGCCTCATGGAACGACTCACCTTCAGTTTGCGAGAAAGTCGCAATTTTTCTTCTTAATTCTGCAATTTTAACATGGGAATAGAACTTACCTATGATCTTATTGTACACCTCCGGCCATATCTGAAGGGACCCCGGCGTGAGACACATAAACCATGTCTTAGCTGCGTCTTTTAAGGTGTACAGGAAACACCTCATCCTTAGTTTTTCTTTAATCAAGTCATTTAACGGGAAGTTTAGGACTATCCCGTAGAAATCCTGAATGAAAGTTAGGGCATCCTCACTTGCTGAACCGTGTAAAGAGGGCAACTGGTTGTAGTGGACCGTGTTTAGCTCATAATTCCTGACTGCACTAGTAAGCACTATACAAGAAGGTGAGGTTCCTACTTCGGGCCTACCAAAGTCTTTCATCAGCTTAGGGTTGGGTTGAGGAAGAGCAGTCATTGTTGTTTCTTGTGGTTCAAAAACTGGGTTTTCAAAAATTAATACTTTTTTTTATTTTGTCTTTTCTTTTGCTATCAATGTTGTCGTCTAAAGGCAACAATTTAGGTTTTAAAGAACGATGACCATGCATAAAATAAAATAACGACAAAAATAAACAAGGAAACAAATAGATAAGCAAAATTAGACAAATAATCAAGAGTAAATTAGAAAAAAAAATTAAACTAAACAAATATTAAGCAAATTTTTTTTGAAAGTAATATTAAGCAAAAGGAAAAAAATTGCACAATAAATAATTCCCCAGCAACGGTGCCAAAAATTGATGGACAAGTTTATATAGTCCTCGCAAGTGCAAGAATTACTGTAGTAATAGTGTGCAAAGGCAAGGGTCAAACCCATACGAAATAGTACTAAGCAATTAATAAACTTAAAATTTGAAGGAATAATTTTAAAGAATTAAGAAAATTAAATCAAAAGTAAACATAATTTAAGGGAAAGTAACTCAAATAACAGGCAACTTAATAGATAACATAATAATAAAAATCTTAGGAATATGAGTTCAATACCATTACTAATTTTGTAGAAACGTTTAACCTTGCAAACTCAACTAAGGGTTCGTTCTTTTCTTTAATATGACTAATCCGTATGGCGTCCAGATTCAATTATGTGCTTTAATCATTCGTATGCTTAATGCACTTATTCAAATAATTAAAATCCATTAGGTCCTAAAAGAACTATGCCATACCCGGGTATAAGAACCAAATGAATAACCCAACAAGACAACCAGGTTATTTATTCATTGATCCTACAGAGCATGGAACTAAAAGGCATGATTTTTACTGAATTAATTTCCTCATAGATTAACCTATGCTAGGATTGACCAGATTTAAACATAGTTAATCTCATTACAAAATCATAGGACAAAACTTAACCGAGTTGGCAATGCTAACTTATATCACTACAAAATGTTGTTCGGTAACGTCATCATATTCCTAGAAGGAAACAATTAACAATTCATCCTTGAGAGATTAATAGCTATAATCTCCTTAAGCAATGTCATCAATAATTAGCAGTGAGCAACTCAACCTAACCCAAAAGTGCAGTGTACGAAAAATACTCTGAATCAACAATACAACTTACTAGGCAAATTAAATGAATTGGAATGAATTATGAAAAGCTACGCAAATTCACCCACAAATAAAATGTACTGGAAGAAAATTCAAAACAATGAAAAGGAAAAAAAAAAAAAACAAAAGTATGCTTGCCCAGGAAATTATTGCGGAAGAATTATTGGAAGCTACCTTCGAAGAATAAAATTCCGCCACCGAAGCAGAACAAAATCGAAGTTCCTGGATCAAACACTGCCTGGAGTTTCTGAAGTCGAACCCCGACCGAACGGAATGCTCCGAAGCAAGTTTTGGTGTCAAGATGCTGTGTGATTCCTTGTTGCCTTCTTCGATTTCGCACCCCTTTTATACTTTTCAGCTCCAACTATAGCTCCGATTTTTATAAATGAATTATAAAAAGAATTTGCAAAAATTAACTATAAAAATAATGTTTATCACGTAGTACCCCTTTGTAACACCCCCGAATTTAAAAGCCTGAGTAATCCAAAAAAAACTATTTTTCTTACTAACCATATTAAAAATAGATACGGAAGCTAAAATTAAAACTTAAACTAAGGGGTGCTATGCCATTCTTGGGCCAACTCACAAGCCCCAAACGCACAGGCTACAAAGATTCCAACCAACAATCCATAATGCAAAGGCTCACTATCCATAATAAAAATCAACTATAATACAATTAGATCAAATTCTAACTAAACCATTAAACTAAGAGCCATCTCCAAGGAGTAACTAGTTCTATGCCGTGCTCTCGGAACAAGCCACAAAACCCAGATCCTGAAAAACAATTAAAGAATTAGCGAGAAATGCTAAGTAAAATCCTACTCCACCGCGTAAAATACTTACATTTATAGTTTTCAAAATAGTTTTATAATCAAAATAGGTTTTAGCACTTCAAGTACCACTCACACTTTCTAGCCAACGCTATAGAGAGGTTTTCAAAATGAAGTGATGATGCGATCCAACATAACGAAGATCCATTAAGTCTATCAATTGGGCCAATCACAATGCCCAAGTCCAAACAATTAAGACAACTCTCATTGGTTATGTTCAAAGATGGGGGGAACTCCAAGTCATGCCCAATTGCAAAAGATGAAGAAGAACTCAAGACTTTTTATAATTGTTTAAGTGCTGATTTTGGGAATTAAATTAAGCCCAAATCAACCTTATTATTTTAAATTGTTTGGCATGAAAGAGAAAACACTAGTTTGTATTTAGGAAGGATTTCTTAAATCCCTTCCCAAACCGGACTATATTTACTTGCATTCTGGATTAGGTTTAGGACTCTTTTTCCCATTGTATTTAGGGTTACAATGTTGTTCCCTACACTTATAAATAGGGCACATCCATAATAGTTTTCAGCACGCTTTCATTCAATAAAATTCTTAAGTTTTTCTTTACACTTGTGTAAGAAACCCTATGGCTAATTGTGGACTCAATTAGTGGCTAGTTCGTGGACTCGACTAGCAAACTGATTCGTGGACTCGAATCAATCTTCATTTCTTCAACCTTAGATATAGGTTCGTGGACTCGTTCTTGGAATCGAAGAAAACTAGATCCAACTCTAGTTGATTTAAGATTGCATCATCGAGGTACTTGAAACTAAAGTGGGATTCTTCTAAGTCTTTGAGGGTTTCTCGTGAGGTCTAAGGGTGAACCTAGTCTAAGGTTCATATCAATTTGGTATCAGAGCCTAGGTTTATCTCATAATCATTACAAATTTGGTATCAGAACCTAGTCATCGAGGAAGCTCTCAATACTCCATCTTTATGTGAACCTTAGACTAGGTTCATATTAATTTGGTATCAGAGCCTATGTTTATCTCATAATCATTACAAATTTGGTCCCCTAGGTTTTCTAAGTTTTATTTAAAAAAAACACATAATTCCTATCTTACTTTTCATTTCTTATATTCCTATCTTACTTTTCATTTCTTATATACATAAAAAAAAACCTCCCAAAAATTATGGTTCTAAACCCACCTCAGATATTAGAGCAAAAAATAGATGCTCTAGCCTTTGCCATGGAAGGGTTAAGCACTCGAATAACTAATCTGGAACAACACCCTCAGCAAGTTCAACCACCACTCTATACTAGGGGAAACATTCATGGAAAGGGATACCTTATCATTATCAACTCAGATCGTTGTATGAATTTGGCTAGTGTAGCCATGGTGGACTACCTTAAGTTACCTCTTATCGAGCACTCCCAACCATATATTCTTATTGATTCAAGGGACGTGAGAGTGACTAAACAAGCTTTTATTCCTTTTGTATTGACAAGTATTATGATAAGGTTCTATGTGATGTTGTGCCAATCTGTACTGCACATATTTTACTTGGAAGGTCATGGCAACATGGTATATATTTTTACTATAATGAACTCAACTACACATGCAATGTCACCTACAATGGATTTATGCACATGCTTAAGCCTCTCCTTCCAAAACAAGTAGAAGAAATTCACCTAAGGTTGAAGCAAGCTCTCAAACTAGCCTTGAAGAAAGAAGAAATAAAAGAGATCAAAGTGGAACCTCCACGTTTGGAATTGGAGTCGCCACTCCAATCCTCTAACTCAGTTTGTAACCAAACAAAGGGACCACAATCAGTGATACAATTGAAAGGACCAGGCCAAGGTGTCAAAGTGCAGCCTCTCTTGGTAACTAAAAAGGATAGTAAGTAAGAGAAAAGAAGGATAAAGTTAATTAGATCAACTCATGTCAAGCATCCCAAGAGGAAGTTGCATGCGCGTGATAAAGCACAAAGTGAGCTTGCTTATTTGTCTTTCATTGAAGATTTGGATTCGAGGACGAATCGTTTTCAAGAAGGGGGGAATAACAAGAACCAACACACATGGAATCCAATAAGGGTCCATAGTGTGCTCATCACAAGGCCCATCACTACATCCTTAAGGCATGATTGCTGGAAGAAACAAGAAAGCCCAAGAATAATTCCATTTGATAGAGGAAAGAATTATAGTGGGCCATTTCAAGTGATATCACGGATCAAAGACAATGCTTATAAGATTTGAGGTCGAATCATTTTCAAGAAAGGGAGGATGATGCGATCCAACATAACGAAGATCTATTAAGTGTATCAATTAGGCCAATCACAAGTCCCAAATCCAAACAATTAAGGCAACTCTTCATTGGTTATGTTCAAAGATGGGGGAAATCCAAGTCATGCCCAATTGCAAAAGATGAAGAAGAACTCAAGGCTTTTTATAATTGTTTAAGTGCTGATTTTGGAAATTAAATTAAGCCCAAATCAACCCTATTATTTTTTTTTATCATTATTTTAAATTGTTTGGCATGAAAGAGAAAACACTAGTTTGTATTTAGGAAGGATATCTTAAATCCCTTTCTAAACCGGACTATATTTACTTGCATTCTGGATTAGGTTTAGGACTCTTTTTCCCATTGTATTTAGGGTTACAATGTTGTTCCCTATACCTTTAAATAGGGCGCATCCATAGTAGTTTTCAGCACGCTTCCATTCAATAAAATTCTCAATTTTTTCTTTACACTTGTGTAAGAAACCTTATGGCTAACTATGGACTCAATTAGTGGCTAGTTCGTGGACTCGACTAGCAAACTAATTCGTGGACTCGAATCAATCTTCCTTTCTTCAACCTTAGATTTAGGTTCGTGGACTCGTTTTTTGAATCGAAGGAAACTAGATCCAGCTCTAGTTGATTTAAGATTGCATCATCGAGGTACTTGAAACTACAGTGTGATTCTTCTAAGTCTTATGAAGATTCGGGACTAAGGGTTTCTCGTGAGTTCTAAGGTATAATATCTATCTCTATACATGCATTGAGAGCTTCCTTTGGAAAATATCCCATCTTTATGTGAACCTTAGACTAGGTTCATATCAAGTAACCATACACAAAGGTAGAAGTTTAAGAAAAAGGAGACTCATTTACTGAATAGCTTTTTGAAACAAGATCAAGACGCTTAGAGACAATTCCAAAGGATTTTATCCAAAACAATGCGCTTAATACCAAAATCGATTTTATTAGACACAATAGTTCAAAATTTAGTTATAACCCCAAGTAGTAATACCCACCACTATAACACAACTTTTGGTTAAATAGTTTTCTCTCGACATCATACATAAGGTTCTACCGATGTTGAGTATCACACTAAGTACTAGTAACCACCCAAAATAAACATACATAAAGGTATATAACTTTAGTAGAGTAGTTTTAACTCAACACCAAATATAAGTATCATAGCATTTCCTCAAAACAATTTCCTCAAAGATAAAGTAAGCACCATAACCGTAGTATACTCCATGAAAAGAATAATTTCATCTTACATAATGGTTAATAAATTTCAAAATAATAGCATTCATGATTTTTAAGGCATCATAATCATAATACATATATTCAAAACATAGCATAATTATTATAAGCCTTTATGGTATAAATATTATAAGCCACTCAAGACATAATACTTTCTCCAAACATATACTATTTCATATAAGTAGGGAGGATTTCCAAATAACATCTCACGGGATAACTTCTCAACGTAATAGTAATATGAAAACATATTCTTTGCTCGTAAGCATTTTCAAGTATAGTATAGATATGTATAAATCAAGTATGGAGGAATATAGCGCATCACTTCTTATAAAACATTTCCAAAGTATGTATGTGTGTGTGTGTGTGTGTGTGTGTTTGTGTGTGTGTGTGTGTGTGTGTGTGTGTGTGTGGAGGAATTCATAACAACATATAGTTTACTTATCCCATAATCATTTCAAGATATAGACTTTCTTAAAGTCATCTTCGAAAACATATATATACATATATCAATAATCATAGATATGGAGTAGTTCACATCATTTTCTCAAAAACACTTTTCCAAGTATCACATATACATATGGAGCAATATTATAACTATCACTCACGAGATTTCACATATCTGTATACTCTCATATATATATATATATATATATATATATATATATATATATAAAAGGAAGGGACGAAGGGTCTTAGATCAACTAAGCCCTTTTGCTACGGTAATCTACTCTATCGAGCACTCCACAAGTTTGTCCCTCCCAACCACATACTCTCATATATATAAAGTGAAAGGGACGAAGGGTCTTAGATCACCTAAGCCCTAGTGACACAGTAATCCACTCTACCGGCCACTCCGCAAATTTGTCCCTTTCGTGGGATAAAGAACTAAAATCTTAAGTGTGCACACCTCCTAATGGGCTTGTGTGCACACCCCCTAATGGGCTTATGTGACACCCCCGAAATAATTTAACCCATATTATTCTAGTAAATCATTTTTCCTAAGGAGTTATTATTTAATTTAACCCAATCCCTTGATTTAATGGGCAACTCCTAGAATATGCAATTTGTTCTAGAAGCCCAATTCTCATAAATAATGCATAAGGATATTTGATCTAGGGCTTTTATTCCCCTTATGCATATGTAAGTATATTAAATTCTATTTGGCTGAAATTCATGAATAAACTAAACCTTGTTTCCATTATAACTTTTATATAAAAGGAATAACCCACTTTCTATTTTATAAGGGCCCATGCCTTATTTCTTCTAACCTAGTGTACATATAAATATATGTATATAATTACACCTAGAATATCTTATCCATATACGATAAGCTGACATAATATTCTACACTCTCCCACCACCACCCCCTCTTCTTCATTTTCTCACGCCATTTTCATCCCCTTAGGCCATAGAAATTCATCTTCTTCATACTTCAAGAGAAATAAGTAAATTTCCATCTTTTAGGACCCTCCAAGCTAGGATTTGGTAAGATCAGCCCCTCTATTGCATTTTCTACCCTTATTTCTCAATATTTATAGCTTTCTCTTATGGTTGTCTTGGGGTTTTTGGGTTCCTAGATGATCAAGGTGGAGATGGCATGCTAGGGTGATCATTGGAAGGTTTTTGTGATTTTACCTAGCTACAAGAGGTAATTTTCCATGTCTTGCAAACCTACTTTTCACTCCATTATATGACTAATTTAGAGTTATGATGAAACCCCTGAGTATATTTGTGACTATTCTTGTGATGAATCTTGCTCTTGAAGATCTATTGTGCTATTCTTGAGTTATATTGGTTGTTATTGCATCCTTGTGTTTAATGTTTTGATTGAGGGATTTCATATTGTTCTTGGCTTTTGGAAATAGGCCTGTGTATTCAAAGTCTGGAATGTTGTCTGATGTTCTGTCTGATTCGTGTCTACTGTATTCTTGGCCTAACGATAGCCTTTCACGATCTCGTGTTCACCGTGGAGTGCGACCGGAAGGTGTATTGTGGGTGTAGGTGTAGGTGGCGATGGTGTGTTGACCGTCTATCCCTACCGTTTGAGCGTGCGGGTGAGTGTAACGGGCGTGAGTCTACCGCCTGGCTCTACCGTTGGTTGAGTTGGTATTTTGTTTCCAGTACGTAATTTGCCCTCCTGTTCATTATTGATTGGCTTTTGGTTCATTGTAAGTCTGTTGAGATATCTGTAAGTCCTTTGCTTCAGTTGTTGAGTATTATGCTACTCTAAATCATCATTCTTGATATCTATGTTGAGTATTCATTGGAATCCTTGTCCTCGTATTCTTGTTCTTACTGGAAGTATCAATATCAGTGTTTGTTCATATATGGATATGTATATATGTAAATTCTCCTTTGGAAGTTGACTATGATCTTTGATATGTATATATTGATCTTTGGATTCTTAGAAAGTTATTCTTGAAACTCTGTATATATGTGTGTAAACCCTTGGATTGGAGGCAATTGAACTTCGGCTCCTTGATATTGTTGATATGTGAACTTTGTCTTGTGGATTGGAGGTAATGAGTTTCGGCTCAATTGGATAAGTGGTAATGAGCTTCAGCTAAATTGGATAAGAGGTTGAGAGCTTCGGCTCCGCTTGGTGTTGTGGTTAGACTGGTGTTTCGGATGGATAGGTGTTCGGTTGGATTTGGTGTAAGGTTGGAACTAAGCCTAAGACCTATATATTTTATGCATGTGTGTATATATATATGTGTACTTCTCGAGTTGGTGTACGTGAGTATACTTTGTTGATCCTTATGGTTGTGACTTGAGTTGTGGTGGTTTATGTTCTTTTCTTGAGTTCTTGTTACGGAGTTTCTCACTTGTTGTGTTTCAATGCTATTCTTTTGACATTATCTCATGTTGTGAGTTATTGGTTGTATCATGCTATCTTGATTGAGCTTGAGTCCCTTGAGGTCTTCTTGTGCGTTGAAAACCTACTTTATTTGATTATCAAATTATATACTTATGTACCTTTACAAGTAAGAGTGGGAAATTACTTAGTGTCCTTTGCTAATTATTTTAAAATGTGATTTCAGGTATGGAGTAGGACCAATATCGCGAGCGCGTTAGTATGCATTAGTCCTATCCTCTCTTTGGGCTAGTTATGTTTTCCTTTATTAGACGTTTGAGGCCTGTGAGCCCTTGCTAGACTTCACTATATAATAATTTAGCATTATGGATGATTAGTTTCTGTTTTTATGGATTTAGACCTTGCCTTAGCATTTAGGCCTATATGGCCCTAGATGTGGCATAACACCCCATTCTATTGAACTTTGCTTCCGCTATCTTTTGTTAAAGTATCATGAGTTAAATCCTGTTATTTCTATCTTTAATCTTGGTCTAGAATTAGGGTGTTACAGATTCCCCCACCCAGAAGAGTAGTAACTAGTCCAACTAACCCAGGATGCTTTCTACCAGGCTACTCCACATGTAATAGATATCCAGGATGCTTTCTACCAGATATAATCTCATTAAAAGGAGTCGGAGCTCACCACTACACAACCATCCATCATCATCACATCTCATATATTTACTCATAATATAGTATGTATATACATCCTCCATAATATAACACATTTTCATATACAATTCCTTCCAAAATAATATAAGTCCTCAAAATAGCTTTTACAAATATTTTCATTGCTTGCAGGCTATTCAAAATATAATTTTCTTCTAAAATCAAGTAGGGTATAAATTAAAACTTGATATAATTTTCTTCTAAAATCAAGTAGGGTATAAATTAAAACTTGATAGTATACATATCCACCAAAAATAGAATTTATTTCAAAAGTAGTATTCGTCCTCCAAAATAGATTACATACATGTCTATTTAGCCAAAATAATATTTAACCTCCATATTAGAGTATATATAGTTTAAATCTAATAAGGTCTCAAGCCCTTACTTCCTCAAATCTTCCCACAAAAAATACATTTAAATACAAAAGAATACTTTATCTCCAAAAGCAACATATAGACCTTTCAAAGTAAATACACATGTATACGTGTATAGGTGTAAGCATTTATATAGATTTAACGTAGATAAATCCTCCAAAAATAAGCATAGATTATGTTTTCTAAAATAATAAATTTTTATATAACTACTAAAATAATACATTTGTCACAAAACCATATCATAAATCACCAAGTGCTAGCTTTCTCAAAATAGAGTTCTACCGAACTTACAAATATTTATAATGATATCTCTTAATACATAAGTTTTTCAAGATATAAACCTTTCTAAAAAATAGTATAATAATACATAATTTATTAAACAAAAGTTCTTAAATCAAATACTTTCTAAAAATGCATAATGTTTTCAAATACGTATACGAGGTTTACTATCCAAGTAGTTTTAGAAAAGTATTAGTATAAGTCTCAAATTTCAATATATGTAAATACATAAATATTTTCTCAAATTCAAGTGTATTACTTGCTAAGATATGTATAATTTTTGAAATAGAGTTTTCTTGGTAAGTCTTAGGTTTTCAAGTCATATATTTTGAGAATATTTTATTAAAATAAGATTGTTTTAAAATATTGGGGTGTCACAATTCACTCCCTTAAAAGAAGCTTCATCCCCGAAGCTAAAAATCATTTTGAAGATAGAATGTCAAGTCGGAATGGGAGTAAGTTGGAGGAAAACATTTAACAAAACATGTTTGATTTAAAAGGGTTTGATTCATGAAGTGAGAGTGTGACACTTGAGATTTTGGTTCCAAATATTATTATCCAATTGAATTCCTGAAGCTATCTTTATTTCTTTCCTAATGTTCATTCAATCCTTAAATCATGTTCATTGAACTTTATCTCTATGTTCATGTTCATTGGAGTCTTGAGTTATATTCTTTTGGACCATTAAATCCTTGTACCTATGGTATCATTTTTATAATTATATTATTTTATTTGTATAGTTATATTATTTTATATTTTATAGTATATGATAGATATACTAGTGTATATGTATATATATATATATATATATATATATATATATATATATATATATAGTAAATAATTATACTTAATTTAAATACTAATTGTTATACCTTGGTCCATATATAATTATGTACACTTTTTTTAATACTATAATATATATATGTATGTGTAGCTGTACATATGTAGGTATTCTATATATGTATGTATATTATAATATATCCATGGCCGTGTATATTATATATATTAGTATTTCTTATGCGCAATGCGCAAAAAATAAGTGTCCAATATTAGAACTTTATAATAAAATTTTAAATTTATTTAGATTTTAGATGTTTAAATTATAGTAAATAATAATAATAATAATAATAATAATAATGTAAAATATTTTTATAAATTTTATATTTATATTTTAAAAAATAACTAACATATAACTCTAATATAATCACACACACACACAAAAAAGCCATATAACTCTAATATATAATGTGTATACATTATTATTATTGAATTGAAGAAGATAAGAAAATATATGGTGGATGAATGTGCATAGTAACAATAGTACGTGGAAAGCTAACGGAAGTTATAATGGTAGGGGTATATTTGTCTAAAATAATTTCTTTCGTATTTGTACTATATATACCGTATGTATATGAAAATAAATAAATATGTATATTTTCGTATTAGTATGTAACGTACGTATTATATGCATATATATTCCTTATATTTAATTGTGTGTGATTATCATGCATGTAGTATTTGTGTATATGTTAGTGTATAAATAATTAAATTATAGTTGTGTTATTTTTATTCATTAAACCAAGTTGCCAAAATTTCTATGTGTGTATTGTAAGGTGAATTGATAGTATTTGTATTATGTATAATTGATATTTTAATTAACTACTAGAATTGCATGAAATTAGGGATGTTGTGTGGTTGGTAGGAATTTTAGTATATCTATATCTATACATATATATATATATATATATATATATATATATATATATAATAACAGAAGTGTCTGAAGGAGTTTTCCCCCAGAATTGGAGGGTATTTTAGTAAAAATATAATTAATATAATTAAATTAAAAAAATTCTTATTTTATTAATAATATAATTAATTAATATATTTCCACCCCTCTTAATTTCTTACATTTTTCACCTCTATCTCTCTCTTCCTTAATTTCTATATAAACTATTGCAATATTAATATATTTTGAACATATATATTCGTTAATTTGATTCAAAAAGCATTATCTTCGTTAATAGAAAAGTCTGGCATATAAATATGCAGTTTTCCTATTCTGAAGTCTGAGCCGGATTTTGGCTTTTTTTTCTCTCTCTCTCAAAATCGGTTTCTCCCAAAAAATCAAGAACCATGAGGACTCTATAGAAAATTCTTAATTCTTAATCGGATAATAACATGAGTAATTATTATTAATAAATGCAAATTACAATGATTTAATAAAGGCAAACTGCAATGAAAGGAAAGTGATGCCAATTGCAATGATTTAATAAAGGCAAATTGCATACAATAAAAGAGAAAAAAGGCAATAATTCTTAATCATTCAAAATCGGTAAATTGATTTATTGATTTAATTTAAAATGATAACAGGAGTGATTATTATTAATAATTAATTTAAAAATTTAAATTAATTATAATTGGTAAAAAAAATTTAATCAATTATGAATTATAATTTTAGTTTACGCAATATTATAGTTTTTTATCATTTGATTTGATATGTACATATATATATATATATATAAATAGAGGCCCCATCAGATGCGGCCTGTCTCCCCCGTGTGGCTGTGTGGCCTGATCTACACCATTAGATCCCATGATCTAAGGCTTCATATTAATCCAAACAATACAGGCGCTTCATCTTTAGCAACGCGAACGAGAAGGATAATGTTGACAATTCACTACAATTTCAAAACCAGATCAGACGACGACGGAGATCAGACTTGAAGTCGACGAGCACTGAGCAACAAACACCTGACGAGCGTAGAAGGGACTCCATCACCAGCAACGAGCGCTCCGTTCCGAACAAAACGCATAGGTCGACTCCAATAGAGGAACAAGAATGGACTAATTCGCAACAGTCTGTGCATTATCAACATTAATCTGGTTCATATTTGAGATAATATTGGTGAAATTCGCAATAGTATGTGTATTTGGTGTGTGGTGGTTAAGTGGTGTGTTTTAATATGAGAATTGGTGCATTTTATAACATATAATGGTGTGTTTTAATTTTGTTGGTGCATTTGAATTTGAGTGGTGTATTTCTATATGGTGGGGAATGATGTGTTTTAATTTGTCCAGTGGTGCATTTTATAACGTAGAATAATGTGTTTTAATACACATGGTGGTGAATTCACGAGAGTAGTTGCATTTGGTGTGTGGTGGTTAAGTGGTGTGTTTTAATTTGAGAACTGGTGCATTTTCATACGTTGAATGGTGTGTTTTAATTTTGTTGGTGCATTTGAATTGAGTAGTGTATTTCGGTATGGTGGGGAATGGTGTGTTTTAATTTGTCTAGCGGTGCATTTTATAACGTAGAATAGTGTGTTTTAATACACATGGTGGTGATTTTTTACGAGAGTAGTTGCATTTGGTGTGTGGTTGTTAAGTGGTGTGTTTTAATCTAAGAACTGGTGCATTTTAGTACGTTTTGAATGGTGTGTTTTAATAATACGTTTGTTCGTGCATTCTGTATTCTAACATTGCCTTCCCACTTACAATTACCATAAAGCCCCCACTTAAGTTACGCGATTTAAACTTCCTGAATCCTAATATATAACCTCCACCGTCAGATCAGCACAATCCAATGACGCACGCTAGGCCAAACGACCACACCTAATAGCAAGGCCGCATTTGATTAATATTCTATATATATATATATATATATATATATATATATATATATATATATATATATATAATTGTACGATATATACATATATATATGGATAACTATTAAGGTGGAATAATTATAATTAATATAATATAATGTATATGTACGTTATATAGATATTTATGTATGTATATAAATGCATACACAAGTTATGCGTATATAAATGGATACAGTTTTATAATGATTTGTATGATTTATTAGTGATTAGTATGAATATAGATAATTATTTATATTATTTATTAGTGATTGGTATGAATATAGATTGCATATGAGTTTAGGTACATTGTAGAATATTGTCAAATGTTAGGATAATATTTACTTATTTGTACCCAAAAAAACAATAAATAGTCAATCAATAATTATTATTAATCAATTATTTTTAAAGTTTTCCAAATAAATTTCTTATCTAATAAATTCTCATATCACTATATAAATCATGCAATCATTCAACCAATTTCACATCTTTCACTATATCTTAGCACTTTAGCCTCATAGCATAGGCGAAGAAAAATCTACCTATAATGGCCCATATTTTTGTTGCACTAAATAAGATAAACGCCTACGATACTGCGTGGGCAATTAAAGTACGATTGATTCGTCTTTACGAAGTCAAGAACAACCGAGGAGCAACCTTAGAATCTGTGCTGGAAGATGTGGAGGTATATGTTCTTGACATATATATATATATTCATTTCTTGAATCATAATATATATTTTTGAATTCATATTCATATATATGTTCTAAACCCCTCTACTAATTTGTTTATATTGTTTATTTAAATTTGTTCGTGCGGTTTATTATATATATATATTTTTTTGTTTCACGGCTAACTATTGCTGTTTTTATATTATTATTATTATTTATTATTTATTATTTGGCTTTAACCATTGTTGTTTTTTGTTTGGTTTATTTGCTTTCTTTTTTAAATTTTGTATATCATTGTTACATTAATACGGAGTATTATGCTTTATTTGGATTGAAAAAATAGGTAAAATTTGTTTGAAACGAAAATTACTAATTGACTAACAATAAAAAAAGATCCCTAATTGACACCTAATTGATTGAAAATGAAAATGAAAACAGAAATTAATTATTAATACTAGAAAATAAAAATTGGAAAAGGAA
Source organism: Ipomoea triloba (assembly GCF_003576645.1). Classification (NCBI taxonomy): domain Eukaryota; kingdom Viridiplantae; phylum Streptophyta; class Magnoliopsida; order Solanales; family Convolvulaceae; genus Ipomoea; species Ipomoea triloba. The sequence goes on from NC_044925.1 coordinate 9,002,227, forward strand.
ATGGAAATTAATAATTGAATGCAAATAAAAAAGGGTCCCTATGCCAAGCCTATAAAATGATAGGACTGAACTTGGGCTTGTCTCCCCCCTTGCGCACTACTCAAGAGATTCAATAATTGGATTTTCTCTCTAAGGTTTTTTAAAGAATGGCGGATCGTTGTCATCTTTCCCAGTCCCGATCGTTGTTAACATTTCCTTTGGTATGTATTCTCTCTCAGTTTTCTTTTCAATTTCTATGTTTTCCACCTGTATGCATATATATATATATATATATATATATATATATATTATTTATCTATTATGAATACATACATATACTTGTAATTGTGGCAGTGAATTGCATAATTGATTTTTTTATAGTCCTCAAATGCTATGAAAGTCCTGAGAAAGTATCAAAATCTAGCCTTGAACGGGAGACCAATGAAGATTGAAGTTGTAGAAGTTTAATTTTCAGTTCCCCAATTTAAGATGACTCTTTGTATGTAGGAGATAAAAATTCAATATTCATAAGGAATGTTAAATGTCAATATGTACAGAGCAAATTACCAAAATGGTCCCTCGACTATGTCGATTTCACCAATTTGGTCCTACTCATTTTGATTTGACTAATTACATCATTTGACTATCAAAATTTTAACTGTTTCAGTCCTCCGGTCACTTAGACGGTCTATTTTGAGGGATATTATTGGCACTAACTGGCTTTTCTCCGGAAATGCTCTTGAAGACATACTGGGAAAGAACCGTCTCCGTCTTCGAGATGAGATTTTCCTCGGAATATTCCTCGATCATCTCCAAACACTCGCCCACGCACCAGAGCGGAGCCACATTGGATGTCGACAAGTCAATCTTGGTGCCGTAGCAGAACTTGGCAGCGGCTTCGAAAGTCTCGGAGCCAGCCGAAAAATTAGGGAGCGAGATGTGACATTGCAGCTCCTCCTCCTCCACACCCTCGTCCTCAACACCCTCCTCTTCTATCCCTCCGTCGGCATCTGGTTTTTGGATTCTACCACCACTGGGTTTTGTCACCTACTTTGTTATCAATTCATGAAGCTTTCGACTTTTCGACATCAAAGGAAACTGAGCCGACAAAAAACATAGAAACAACTCCATGAGTCAATCTGTATACACTGGAAGTTTCATTGAACCACTGAGGGGACACAAACCTTGTAAAGATGGAAGGTCATGTCATCTGCTTCAATTATCACATCGCTGGGTAATCCAATAGTGCAAAACCTGAGAAAAAGAAAGAAGAATCAATATCAATAGATTTGACTAAAAATCCTCTTGGTTTTACGAAAGTACAAGCAGCAGAAGAGGTCGTCTGCAAATATGCAATGATTATAGCAGTTGAAAAATCACGCCAAGAAGAGAACAGAGAAAAACAGAGTGAAAAAGAAAGCAAAGATGAAATAAGAAAGTTTTTCTTTTCCCTTCCCTGCCCCACTCTCTTTCTCTATCGGTTTTTCTTTTCCCTTCCCTGCCCCACTCTCTTTCTCTATCGTTTTCTTTCTTTATTTCTTTCTCTCACTGAGGTCTGCTGTGCAGCGCTGTCTGTAGTGAAAGAAGAAGGAAGAAATACTGAAATTACCAATTTAGCCTTACACTCGCCAAAAATCTAATGTCTAAGTGATCGGAGGACTAAAACGGCTAAAATTTTGATAGTTGAAGGATGGAATTAGCCAANAAGAAGAAGGAAGAAATACTGAAATTACCAATTTAGCCTTACACTCGCCAAAAATCTAATGTCTAAGTGATCGGAGGACTAAAACGGCTAAAATTTTGATAGTTGAAGGATGGAATTAGCCAAATCAAAATGAGTAGGACCAAATTGGTGAAATCGACATAGTCGAGGGACCATTTTGATAATTTGCTCATATGTACATAGATCAATCAATGCTTTTGTTCTAATCAGTTTTATACATATATATATACATACATATACATACATATATATACATACATATACATACATATATATACATACATATACATACATACATATATACATACATATATATATATACATACATACATACATATATATATATACATACATATATATATATATACATACATATATATACATACATACATACATACATACATATATATATACATACATATATATATATATATATATATATATATATATATATATATATATATATATATATATATATAAACGGGCTAATAATAATAAGGTTACCAATAAAAAGAAAAATTCTAACAAAAATTTCATTTCATACATTCCTGTCGAAACACTTCTGCCTAAACAATAGAAAAAGAAAATTTATTTAGGACACAACAAACAAGGAAAATAATAATAAAAAAAGATTCATAATTCACTGATTAATACTAATAATATTAGTAGTAAAAATGGAAAAATGGTAAAAAAAAAAAACAAAATTAACTTACCAGGAAAAATGGAAAAGGAAACAAAAGTAACTTACCATGAAACATAATAATAATAATAATAATAATAATAATAATAATAATAATAATAATAATAATGATGATGATGTTACCAATAAAAAGGAAAATTCTATCAAAAATTACTAATTAATAACAATAAGGATATGAAATCTATACTATTATTAAAAAAATACTCATTTCGTACAAGCCCGCCCAAACACTTGTGCTCAAACAATAGAAAATGAAAAATAGAAAAGGAAATGGAATTCACTTATTACTATCAATAATAATCAAGAAAAAAGTTAGCACTAAAAAAGGAAAAAGAAAAGATTCGTAATTCACTAATTAATACTAATAATTTTATCCTTAAAAAAGAAAAAATGGAAAAGAAAATGGAATTCAATTAGGAAACGAAGTCTATACTATATATAAAAACATTATCCTCCACCCAATTTTTCCCGCCCAAAGTCAGGGACATTTTAGTAAAATCATTGATTTTATTAATTATCCATATATATATATATATATATATATATATATATATATATATATATATATATATATATATATAATAAATTCATAAAAATTAGCCATTTATATGTATTAATTATAATTGGTTATTATGATAATTAGTTATCTAAATCAGCCATGTATTAATTATAATTGTATGTTAAGAATTAAAATAAATTACACTTTCCTTTAGAAATTAAAATTAATTATACTTTCCTTTTGAAAATTTAAATAAATTTATAACACTCACATTTTCTACTAATAAATATAGTGGATTGGTGACTTGAAAATCACATTGATACTAGCTAATCCATTATATTGTTTCGATGTGTTTCGATAGATATGCTTTTATAAATTTATTCTGTTGATTTAGTTTCGGATCCATTGGGGAGTGGAAGATCTTAAGCCGAGGTATGATTAATACGTTTTATTTTGTTGATGAAGGAATTATTTTAACTTTATATTGTTGTTGATGAAAGTGCTCATGAGATTTTTTACGAATTGATTTTAACATTAGGTATAATTTTATAGAGCTGCTTTATTTGTTGCATAGCTTTTTGTTTTGGTTGACTTTAATTCTTTTTTCTTTAGCACTTACACAAGCATTCAATTGTCTCTGTTTTAATATCAAGTTACAACAAATCTTCTCCTTGACAATCATTCGCGAAAATGCTACAGTGTTATTGTTAGTTCACACTTTAGTTGTAAATTGGTTGTAGGTTTTTCTCAATTCGCACACGGTTAAAAATGGGTAATTATTTTTTAAACTGTTGCAATGTAATTTATCCCTAAACACGACAAAAGTGAGAATGATATTCACAACCTGAGGATGGTTTGAAGGCATACAGTAATGATGTTGTAATTCATAGTTTAATGTATATACAAAATTTTTATTTTCTTCTTACAGTATTTATTTGTTTTTTTTTTGATGTACTGAAAAGTATTTTTACAATATGTACTGAAAAGTATTTTTACAATATTCTATTTTCTCAATCCTCAACTTCAATTTTTCTAAGAAATATGATCCTTTTAAAAGTGTAAATTTTACTTTCAGCCTTTAATTAATTATTGTGGCATGATTACTTTTAGTCAATAGTTGTACTTTAAAAAAAATGTCACATGCCTAACATCCATAATTTTTATTTTTGTCACAATAATTCAACTATAAGAGTTTATGAGATAATGAAAGAAATTACATGTTAGGACAAGATACTTGAATGAAAAATATTACATTTTTTTTTGTGCGTGATAATATTATGATTAGGCAGTCTCTTCATTGTCCAAACTATATCCGGTTGGTTTGTAGCCTCAATTTAAAATCTATTCTTATTAAGATAACAACAACAATAACAATAATAATTATAATAATATAATACTCTGTAATAATAATAATAATCCAAAATTCTTAATATAATTTCCTAAAATAATTTTCATAATATTAATAATTAATAATAATAATATAATAATAATAATAATAATAATAATCCAAAACTCTTAATAAATAATAATAATAATAATAATAATAATCCAAAACTCTTAATAAAAGTTCCTAATTATAATAATAATAATCCAAAACTCTTAATAAAAGTTCCTAATTAAATTTTCTTATTAAATTCATTTATAACATAAGTTCCTAATTAAATTTTCTTATTAAATTCATTTATAACATTAATTACAAATATAAAATTAGAAAAATTAGCATAATTGATACTCCGTACTAGCTAATCAATTTCCTAATATAATTTTTCTAATATAATTTTTCTATCATATTTTAATTAATTGATATTTTTCCTAATATATCTTTCCTAAAAAGCTTCCTCCCTTTTTCCTATAATACTGATCCATATGTTAATCTGTTTCTCCCTTTTTCCTATAATACTGATCCATATGTTAATCTGTTTATTATGGTAATCTATAATACTGATCCATATGTTAATCTGTTTATTATGGTAATCTATAATACTGATCCATATGTTAATCTGTTTATTATGGTAATCTATATATAGGTAATAACCATATAGTATTTACCATTTAAATAATCCGTGGTAATTATCAATCGTATTTAACATATAAATAAATTTATTATGGTAATTAAACATAGAGAATACCTTCTTACGACGATTTTATTTATTTTTCTTTAAATAATATCAATTATCCGTGCACTTCTTTTGACTACTATACTTTTAAATAAAATCTTAAAAATTATAACAATTAAAGAATTAATACTTTCCGTAATATAAATTTTATCTAATAAATTAAGGAAATTGGTAATACACATATTACGATTAAAGGAGATTAAAAAAATTATGATAATTATTCCAATTCACGTATTATTATGCTTGTGAATTACGTCCATATAATTATGCAAATTATTACACATATAAAAATATGCCAATGGTTATTTTTTAATACAATTTTAATAATTATGATAATTAAGAATTAATTCACACATTATACTTTTATTAATCTATTTTTTTATATTTGACGTAATATGGATTTTATCTAATGAATTAAGGAAATATATCGTACACATATTACGGACATAATTAAAGGAAATTAAACATACAAATATTATGGACATAATTAAAGGAATTAAAATTAAACATACACATATTACGTTCATAATTAAACGAACATCATAATTAGCAGAATATTAATTAAGAATAATGTATACTCCTTAATTAGCATATAGTAATCATATTAAAATGACCTCATTTTTATTGGAATTAATGATAAATTTTCAAACATCATTATCTTACTGTAAGAACTCTAACTATAACACCTACATTAAAAGAAAAAAAAAACCAATTTAATTACACAAATAAAACCCTAAGGATAAAGATAAAGTATACCCTAAAGAGCCAAATTATGTTTGACATGTTTCGGTAGAATTATAGCTCTTAATACAATAGATACAATATATTATACAGCTCAACTGTTAGACAAAAATACACACCAAATAAAATATGCCCATAAATCAAACATAACATTCATGAAGTAAGGTTAATCTATACACTTAAAAGAAAGCAGAGCTAATCTATACATACATGCTTTACAAATATCTTATAATCAATGAAGTACTAAAGTTCTGGATAATTCAAAACAGTTATGTTATGTTTTCTTTTTATACAAAGATGACAAAATTGTTATATATCTACATAGAAAATATATCATTCGTACAAATAATTTTTATAACTGAGTTGCTAGACAACGAGATAATTAGCCTAATTAATACAAATCATAAACATTGATATATAAAATGTCTAATGTTTCAGCACTGGATGCATATATATTTATACACGTTGGCTATTAATTGGACAATTATTTGCTCAAATTCAACCAATGATAACATCAGAAAACATAATTGATCAAACTCAATTCTTCAATTGCACTATATAATATTCGACGTTATAATTTACATAATTGTATATCAATCTAAATATTCTTAACATATTATAGTAAATATATTCCGTGCAACGCACGAGCGAAAATACTAGTTTGCTTAATAGTAAACTAAATACTTATATTTATGCACTATATTAATCATACAAAATTAAAATGCTAATTTTGTTAATTTTAGATGTGATTATTTTAATTATATATCCATCAATATATATTACAATTACGAAAATTATATTGTAGAATTTGCCTACATACATATTAATAAATATTATTTGTATATACGATGTATTATACAATCATTAAGGAAATGCATCCAATTAAAATTTAAATTTATTAATGCAAAAATTAAAATTTTCATTTTTTAAATATAATTTTCTTAGTTATTATTCATATTGTTGGAATTATAATATATATGAAATACACTTAGGAATAAATCAAATTAATTATGCAATTATTTTCTATAAATTTATCTAAATGTGTGCATGATTAATTAGAGACTTTGTTAATTATACAAAATTTAAACTTAAATTTTATATGCTATGGAAATAGATACTTAACCAAATATATGAAATTACAACTATATTATTATATTGTACATTTTAAAATATTTATATTTTTTAAACTTTTTTTATTTAAATTCATAATAACATAATTTTTTTCGTGCATCGCACGGGTAAAACACTAGTAAGTATATATATTGTATGCGTGTGTACGTAATTTCTTGAAATAAATAAATAAAATATTTTTGTTTTATTAATTAGTATGAATTTATATCAAATTATAGATAGAAAATCACTTTAAAATCTTCTCTAGTGGTTATTGATTTTTCATGTTTATGCGATTAAGGGTTTTTATTTAAAATATTAATTTATTAGAAATTTAGAATTTTGGACACAGTAAAATTTTCAAATAAAATATTTCTTTACAAAATTTCATGAGATTTTTAGTATGGAAAAATGATTTAAGAAATTATATTTTCTTAAAAATATTGGAAGCTATGTGAAATTTAAAATTTGATTAAGTAGTTGAAATTTAATTATTGTAGAGTGCCTGTAAGGAACAAACCTCGGGTATTAAAACACTATGGTGTGTTCTGTATGAGCGGGTCTGTGTACCCTAAATTACAGGGTAGTCAGTAGAAACATTATCATGGCTACTACGGCTGGTAACTTCCCGTTGAGGTTTGGAATCCTCATTTGGTGGTGTGCACACTTAAGGTTAGAGACCGGTTTCCGAATTGAAAATAAGAATTTTTGTGAAGTACAACATAAGTTCTGTCAAGTTCTGTCACCAGGGCCTAAGAATAAAGGACCCTTTCCCATTATTTATATGTATGTTATGTTCCCATATTATTATTTTCATTATTATATTAACTAATTTTCTGAGCAAAAGAATTGCAGTTGAATTTTTCTAAAGGTTTGGTAAAAATACTACTACCCCTTTTCAAATTATGTAAAAGTATTATTATTATTATATTATTATTATTATTATTTTTAGGGGTAGGCAAGTCTCTTACTTAGCATGTTTTGCTAACCCCATTTTATTTGTTGTGTTCTTGCTATTGCTTGTATAAGTAGCAGGGAATAATAATAAGAGATGCAATGGTGAGAGCTGTAGAATGAGTTGTTGTTAGCTCGGGGATTTAGCAAATAAAGATTTTGTATAACAGACTATTTAAGATTTATTATTATTTTTTAAGACTATGAGAACTTTGTTGATGTTATTTTATTTTGGGTTGTTTAAGGCTAGCCTTGCATCTAATCAAGTAGGATTAGGTGTGGCGGTAGCACCCTTGAATAAGATTATTATGGATTTTTGTTTATTATGAAATAAATGAGTTTTAATTTCCTATATATAGTAAGGCTACTTTTAGTAAGCCCCGAGAATTGAATTTGGGGATGTTACAGAGAGAATGAGAGGTTTTAATTTTAATCTCACGAACAACACTTGGTCAATAAATAGCATCTAGGTTAACAAGGTTACGATTTTAGAAACTAGGTTGTCAACTTGCACCCAACATTTTTGAGAGGAAAACAAGAACAAGATTTTGAAAAATGGAAATGATTTTTAGCAAGAGGGTATTTGATCCTACAAGGGACATGGGGAATACGACCTCAAAAACGAATTAAGGAATTCGACCTTGAACTCAGAGACAACGCTTGTCAGAGTAGGGCACTATCCGATAGCTCTAGCCAAAACATTCCCAACTTTCCAAACCACAAGTTTCAAACACTTCTTTCGGAACATAAACACTTGAAGAACTTACATGTACAAAGCTCTCTAATTCTCTTCTTACTCTCAAATAGTTAAACGAATAAAACCTATCCTCCAAACTTCATCACACTTACGTACAATCATCCTCCTCTTTTAGTCAAACTCAAGTCCTTAAGTAATTAACCCAATTACAAAAGAACATCACTTACCTCCTCAAAGAGATGCACACCCTCAGGGTGCAAAAGCCACAGTTCAAATATTATCCAAGATAGGCACAACAACTTTCAAATATCAAGCCAACAAAATCAAGCAATCATAAGGAAACTCATATCTCACCGCGAATTCTTAAAGAGTCCCAGTTCCCTAAGGTTTCAAACTCAGATTCCTTATGCTTAGGTTCTCAATATCTAACCAACTCCTATTTCAAAATACTCATTACTTAAGTTCATTTAGTTAGCTTCATACATCATAGGGTCAACCTAGGCTCTTGAAGTCAACTTCTTAACACTCTAGAACTCTAACCTAAGGCTCTGATACCAACTATAACACCCCCGAATTTAAAAGCCTGAATAATCCAAAATAAACTATCTTTCTTACTAACCATATTGAAAATATATGCGGAAGTGAAAATTAAAACTTAAACTAAGGGGTACTATGCCACGCCTGGGCCAACTCACAAGGCCAAAACGCACAGGCTACAAAGGTTCCAACCAACAATCCATAATGCAAAGGCTCACTATTAATAATGCAAATCAAATATAATATAATTAGATCAAATTCCAACTAAACCATTAAACCAAGAGTCATCTCCAAGGGGTAACTAGCTTAGTTCTCTGCCGCGCTCTCGGAACAAGCCACAAAACCCAGATCCGGAACAAGCCACACACAGACACACATAGACACACACACACACACAAATATATATATATATATATATATATATATATATATATATATATATATTTTCATTGCGTAAATGGAACCGAGGGTTACGATTACACTCGAATATGTATGTTTGTGAATAAGTGGGGAAACGCTCGTAGGTCAGCCGGTCGGTCTACCGTAGGGCGACCGAGTAGTCCGAGACGGAGTTATATTCCAAGTGGTAAGTGATTACAAGCAGGTTTCTATTAAGGAACGTAGGTTGCAATTGAACGGTTACACGTGGTGTAGACATCGATGTAGATTGATGTTGTAGGGTGGAGATTACAAGTACTGAGTAGTAATTGTTACAACCAGATGAAGATGAGAAGTGAGGGGAGACCCTTTGATTTATACTAATCAAGTCGGTCTACGCATTTAATGCACCAGCTGCAAGTGGCTTGACGTGGCGTTTTCTTGTTGGCTTGGTCAAGCGGTTACTTTGCAGGCTACGCGTAGGTTGACTGGTCGAGGTTGTAGAGCTGTAAGTTGTCAATCGCCGCCCCCGTAGGCGCAAGTTGGACTGTCTTACTTGTTGTGTAAGTTAGGTTTTCAGCTTGCAGGTTGCGTCACCTTGTTGACCGACCGGTCTAGGGTGGCTTTCTGTCGGGGTGATTCCAAGGGTAATCCGAGAGCATTTTGTCACGAGGCCTATCGGAACAAGCAGACCAGTTGATCACAAGTGATTTATTCCAATTGGGTTGATGGCTATGACGGACCGGTTGTGTGACTTCTTTGACAAACCGGCTATACAGGTTAGTGTTTTATGCGTATTTTCCCATCATATATATATACACACACACACTAGTTTAGGATTGAGCCAATAAAGTTTTGATGGGCTTGGGTCTTGGGCTAAAGACTTGGGTCAATTCGATATTAAAATTATTTGAGTTTGAGTTTGAAGAATAATTTATTTTGGGCTTTAGCAAAATCATTGGACTTAGGAAGTTTAATAGTTATAAAATGATTTTGGCAGGCTCGTCTCAGATAGATTTTGAATACTAAAATTATGAGTCATAAAATAGTTTATTTAAATTTAGGAGTAAAATAATTGTTTTGAAAGTATTCGGGCTAAAATATTTAGGATCTAAAAATAAATTTTTATTTTTGAGAATACTTTATTAAAATAAGATTTTTTTAAAAATATCAGGTTGTCACACCCTCGTTTTTTTTTCAAATTTTATTTTCTCTTTCGCATTTGAAATCTGTCTTTTAAAAAGAAATGTCATTTATTTTAAATATTCCAATTTTAAAAATTGGAGGTGTTACATATTTGCCATTATTGATGTAATAGTTAAAGTTCCTAATCTTAAAGATATATCCATTTGTCATGTCTCATTTATTTTATTTTCTTGTATTAAATGATCCTGTTTGACTCCATGTTTTCATGCCTTATGTACTAATGAGGATGCAATAGTAGTAGCTGCACAAGGCTGGGATGGTTCACCCAACTTGATTTGAGACGATAGTGCACAATAAATTAATGTTACTGAATCATGTCATCAAGGTTTCAGTAGATCATGTGGTTTTTTATGGTGGGTGGAGAGGCATTTCTTTTACCGGTGCCTACTTAACACCGTACAAAATTGGAGAGATCATCAGAAGTTTTGTACAATGGCCTATATATTTAGTTGGTACAGGAGAGGTACGAACTTGTTTTTGTTGTACAGTTTATTGGAGCAGTCTTATTATTTGTAACTGTTATTATGATTAAAATTTCCTTTGTTCATAGGAAGCTACAGTGATGAAGTCAACAATTCAAAATAGAACAAGGAATGAGAAGCATAATGAACATGGTGAGGCATTGGGTACCAGAGTATGACCCCACAATTAGTTGATGATGATATCTTGCAGTGTTTAGTGTGGAATCGGCTTAACGCATTGCTTCGAATAGTGTTTTTTGATACATATTATTTTGAATTGGAGTTAAATTATAATATCTTCCATCATACCCGATAACTCCATTTCTAAATACCTTTTTGCCCCCTCTTTCATCTATTTTTGTAGTTAAGTGTTGATACTTGAGTGGGATTTATTACTTGGTTGTGTGTTTTTTTGTTATAGGTGAAATTCTTCACAATGAGTGGTAAAAGAAGCATTTTGGAATGCTTTGGATCAATTTTGGTAGCTTAGGATCCCACTCAAGGAGGGAGAGGAGCAGCGAAGCGCAAAATGGAGCAGGAGAAAAAAATACTGCAAGAAATGAAATGGGTACCGAAATGGGCGTGTGGGTACCCGTTTTGGTCCACCCTAAGACTGATCACCAAAATGGGTACTGACACACCCGTGTCCCTACCCGTTTCGGTCTGTACTGTTCTGTTTTAAGCGATTTTCTACTGCAATTTTGATTATTATGAACCCTAGTGTAGAACTTTTCTCTCTTATTTCCATAGCCACTTTTAGCTTAGAATAGCCTAGATCTACATTAGAGAACACTTTGCAAGCATCTTTTGGTGGATTTGGAAGGGATTCCAACAACTTTTCTTCATCATTAATAGTAAAACTCTCATTTCCTCTTCTCCATCTCTTCTTTACATTTATTGTGCATTTATGATTTCCTTGTCCAATCTTGTTATGTTTACTTGAAATATGAGTGAGTAGTTCCTAATATGGGTTTGATTAGGTGTTTATTACTTCTATTAATGCTTATTATGTGATTATTGCATAAGGGGATGAACACCCATTTAGGGTTCTTGAGTTTGAATTAGGTTTATTTCTATCTTGCAATGATTATTGTACAATGATTGTTGGTTGCCTTTGGAAAGTCTCTCATCTCAATAGGAGTTGGATGGGAGACTTGAGCCAACCCAATCTCAAGCCCATTTTCTCTTCTATGGAAATAGGGATAGATTTGGGGCTTAAATAGCTTTTGTTCTTCAAGAATTTAGGTTGGTTTTCCATGGAAATGGGGCAACCTTTGTTTTAATTATTGTGGAAACTTGGAGTCCTTTGTGCTAGCCTTAAGAACCTAGGATTATTGTTCATCCCCCAATTCAAGTGTTCATGCATCAATAGGGTAATACACCTAATCCAACCCATCTTTCTTATTAGAATTTAAACCTTGTCTTAACCTTGTTTTCCCTTAAATCCAAAATTCCAAAAATACTTTAGTTTAAATCCAAAACCAAAATTTGATTTACTTGGATCCTTATGGATTCCAAGACCTTTGTGACTAGAGTTTAGGTGACCATTCTTTACGTGCCATAACCCCCAATTCTCGAGGTTCGACACACTCATTTTTATATCACCGTAAATACCACATCAATACTATCGCGACAAGCATTTTTATGTGATGATGGATTACATTAAAGTAAATGACTTTTTAATTCTGCAATTGCTTGATTATTGAAAGGTTGTTTTTTTTTTTTGGGAAGAATTGAAAGGTTGGTTTTAGCAGTGATTGATGGTGTGTCTGAAACGGTATCTTTACATGCACCCGATATTATCTCGAGGAGTGGATAAAAATATGTTGAATAATATGTGGTTAATCACAAAAGTATATAGTTGTTTGGAAGGTAGATCAAATAGTTGATTTGAAAGTCATACAAGAACAACTAATTAAAAAGTAATGAGCAAAGCAAAATAACAAGCAATAGTAGGTATGACAGGGTAATTGGGTACCCGACCCGGAACCATTGGCAGGACCCAAAACATTGTCAAGACAGTTGCNATATATATATATATATATATATATATATATATATATATATATATATATATATATATATATAATAAATTCATAAAAATTAGCCATTTATATGTATTAATTATAATTGGTTATTATGATAATTAGTTATCTAAATCAGCCATGTATTAATTATAATTGTATGTTAAGAATTAAAATAAATTACACTTTCCTTTAGAAATTAAAATTAATTATACTTTCCTTTTGAAAATTTAAATAAATTTATAACACTCACATTTTCTACTAATAAATATAGTGGATTGGTGACTTGAAAATCACATTGATACTAGCTAATCCATTATATTGTTTCGATGTGTTTCGATAGATATGCTTTTATAAATTTATTCTGTTGATTTAGTTTCGGATCCATTGGGGAGTGGAAGATCTTAAGCCGAGGTATGATTAATACGTTTTATTTTGTTGATGAAGGAATTATTTTAACTTTATATTGTTGTTGATGAAAGTGCTCATGAGATTTTTTACGAATTGATTTTAACATTAGGTATAATTTTATAGAGCTGCTTTATTTGTTGCATAGCTTTTTGTTTTGGTTGACTTTAATTCTTTTTTCTTTAGCACTTACACAAGCATTCAATTGTCTCTGTTTTAATATCAAGTTACAACAAATCTTCTCCTTGACAATCATTCGCGAAAATGCTACAGTGTTATTGTTAGTTCACACTTTAGTTGTAAATTGGTTGTAGGTTTTTCTCAATTCGCACACGGTTAAAAATGGGTAATTATTTTTTAAACTGTTGCAATGTAATTTATCCCTAAACACGACAAAAGTGAGAATGATATTCACAACCTGAGGATGGTTTGAAGGCATACAGTAATGATGTTGTAATTCATAGTTTAATGTATATACAAAATTTTTATTTTCTTCTTACAGTATTTATTTGTTTTTTTTTTGATGTACTGAAAAGTATTTTTACAATATGTACTGAAAAGTATTTTTACAATATTCTATTTTCTCAATCCTCAACTTCAATTTTTCTAAGAAATATGATCCTTTTAAAAGTGTAAATTTTACTTTCAGCCTTTAATTAATTATTGTGGCATGATTACTTTTAGTCAATAGTTGTACTTTAAAAAAAATGTCACATGCCTAACATCCATAATTTTTATTTTTGTCACAATAATTCAACTATAAGAGTTTATGAGATAATGAAAGAAATTACATGTTAGGACAAGATACTTGAATGAAAAATATTACATTTTTTTTTGTGCGTGATAATATTATGATTAGGCAGTCTCTTCATTGTCCAAACTATATCCGGTTGGTTTGTAGCCTCAATTTAAAATCTATTCTTATTAAGATAACAACAACAATAACAATAATAATTATAATAATATAATACTCTGTAATAATAATAATAATCCAAAATTCTTAATATAATTTCCTAAAATAATTTTCATAATATTAATAATTAATAATAATAATATAATAATAATAATAATAATAATAATCCAAAACTCTTAATAAAAGTTCCTAATTAAATTTTCTTATTAAATTCATTTATAACATTAATTACAAATATAAAATTAGAAAAATTAGCATAATTGATACTCCGTACTAGCTAATCAATTTCCTAATATAATTTTTCTAATATAATTTTTCTATCATATTTTAATTAATTGATATTTTTCCTAATATATCTTTCCTAAAAAGCTTCCTCCCTTTTTCCTATAATACTGATCCATATGTTAATCTGTTTATTATGGTAATCTATATATAGGTAATAACCATATAGTATTTACCATTTAAATAATCCGTGGTAATTATCAATCGTATTTAACATATAAATAAATTTATTATGGTAATTAAACATAGAGAATACCTTCTTACGACGATTTTATTTATTTTTCTTTAAATAATATCAATTATCCGTGCACTTCTTTTGACTACTATACTTTTAAATAAAATCTTAAAAATTATAACAATTAAAGAATTAATACTTTCCGTAATATAAATTTTATCTAATAAATTAAGGAAATTGGTAATACACATATTACGATTAAAGGAGATTAAAAAAATTATGATAATTATTCCAATTCACGTATTATTATGCTTGTGAATTACGTCCATATAATTATGCAAATTATTACACATATAAAAATATGCCAATGGTTATTTTTTAATACAATTTTAATAATTATGATAATTAAGAATTAATTCACACATTATACTTTTATTAATCTATTTTTTTATATTTGACGTAATATGGATTTTATCTAATGAATTAAGGAAATATATCGTACACATATTACGGACATAATTAAAGGAAATTAAACATACAAATATTATGGACATAATTAAAGGAATTAAAATTAAACATACACATATTACGTTCATAATTAAACGAACATCATAATTAGCAGAATATTAATTAAGAATAATGTATACTCCTTAATTAGCATATAGTAATCATATTAAAATGACCTCATTTTTATTGGAATTAATGATAAATTTTCAAACATCATTATCTTACTGTAAGAACTCTAACTATAACACCTACATTAAAAGAAAAAAAAAACCAATTTAATTACACAAATAAAACCCTAAGGATAAAGATAAAGTATACCCTAAAGAGCCAAATTATGTTTGACATGTTTCGGTAGAATTATAGCTCTTAATACAATAGATACAATATATTATACAGCTCAACTGTTAGACAAAAATACACACCAAATAAAATATGCCCATAAATCAAACATAACATTCATGAAGTAAGGTTAATCTATACACTTAAAAGAAAGCAGAGCTAATCTATACATACATGCTTTACAAATATCTTATAATCAATGAAGTACTAAAGTTCTGGATAATTCAAAACAGTTATGTTATGTTTTCTTTTTATACAAAGATGACAAAATTGTTATATATCTACATAGAAAATATATCATTCGTACAAATAATTTTTATAACTGAGTTGCTAGACAACGAGATAATTAGCCTAATTAATACAAATCATAAACATTGATATATAAAATGTCTAATGTTTCAGCACTGGATGCATATATATTTATACACGTTGGCTATTAATTGGACAATTATTTGCTCAAATTCAACCAATGATAACATCAGAAAACATAATTGATCAAACTCAATTCTTCAATTGCACTATATAATATTCGACGTTATAATTTACATAATTGTATATCAATCTAAATATTCTTAACATATTATAGTAAATATATTCCGTGCAACGCACGAGCGAAAATACTAGTTTGCTTAATAGTAAACTAAATACTTATATTTATGCACTATATTAATCATACAAAATTAAAATGCTAATTTTGTTAATTTTAGATGTGATTATTTTAATTATATATCCATCAATATATATTACAATTACGAAAATTATATTGTAGAATTTGCCTACATACATATTAATAAATATTATTTGTATATACGATGTATTATACAATCATTAAGGAAATGCATCCAATTAAAATTTAAATTTATTAATGCAAAAATTAAAATTTTCATTTTTTAAATATAATTTTCTTAGTTATTATTCATATTGTTGGAATTATAATATATATGAAATACACTTAGGAATAAATCAAATTAATTATGCAATTATTTTCTATAAATTTATCTAAATGTGTGCATGATTAATTAGAGACTTTGTTAATTATACAAAATTTAAACTTAAATTTTATATGCTATGGAAATAGATACTTAACCAAATATATGAAATTACAACTATATTATTATATTGTACATTTTAAAATATTTATATTTTTTAAACTTTTTTTATTTAAATTCATAATAACATAATTTTTTTCGTGCATCGCACGGGTAAAACACTAGTAAGTATATATATTGTATGCGTGTGTACGTAATTTCTTGAAATAAATAAATAAAATATTTTTGTTTTATTAATTAGTATGAATTTATATCAAATTATAGATAGAAAATCACTTTAAAATCTTCTCTAGTGGTTATTGATTTTTCATGTTTATGCGATTAAGGGTTTTTATTTAAAATATTAATTTATTAGAAATTTAGAATTTTGGACACAGTAAAATTTTCAAATAAAATATTTCTTTACAAAATTTCATGAGATTTTTAGTATGGAAAAATGATTTAAGAAATTATATTTTCTTAAAAATATTGGAAGCTATGTGAAATTTAAAATTTGATTAAGTAGTTGAAATTTAATTATTGTAGAGTGCCTGTAAGGAACAAACCTCGGGTATTAAAACACTATGGTGTGTTCTGTATGAGCGGGTCTGTGTACCCTAAATTACAGGGTAGTCAGTAGAAACATTATCATGGCTACTACGGCTGGTAACTTCCCGTTGAGGTTTGGAATCCTCATTTGGTGGTGTGCACACTTAAGGTTAGAGACCGGTTTCCGAATTGAAAATAAGAATTTTTGTGAAGTACAACATAAGTTCTGTCAAGTTCTGTCACCAGGGCCTAAGAATAAAGGACCCTTTCCCATTATTTATATGTATGTTATGTTCCCATATTATTATTTTCATTATTATATTAACTAATTTTCTGAGCAAAAGAATTGCAGTTGAATTTTTCTAAAGGTTTGGTAAAAATACTACTACCCCTTTTCAAATTATGTAAAAGTATTATTATTATTATATTATTATTATTATTATTTTTAGGGGTAGGCAAGTCTCTTACTTAGCATGTTTTGCTAACCCCATTTTATTTGTTGTGTTCTTGCTATTGCTTGTATAAGTAGCAGGGAATAATAATAAGAGATGCAATGGTGAGAGCTGTAGAATGAGTTGTTGTTAGCTCGGGGATTTAGCAAATAAAGATTTTGTATAACAGACTATTTAAGATTTATTATTATTTTTTAAGACTATGAGAACTTTGTTGATGTTATTTTATTTTGGGTTGTTTAAGGCTAGCCTTGCATCTAATCAAGTAGGATTAGGTGTGGCGGTAGCACCCTTGAATAAGATTATTATGGATTTTTGTTTATTATGAAATAAATGAGTTTTAATTTCCTATATATAGTAAGGCTACTTTTAGTAAGCCCCGAGAATTGAATTTGGGGATGTTACAGAGAGAATGAGAGGTTTTAATTTTAATCTCACGAACAACACTTGGTCAATAAATAGCATCTAGGTTAACAAGGTTACGATTTTAGAAACTAGGTTGTCAACTTGCACCCAACATTTTTGAGAGGAAAACAAGAACAAGATTTTGAAAAATGGAAATGATTTTTAGCAAGAGGGTATTTGATCCTACAAGGGACATGGGGAATACGACCTCAAAAACGAATTAAGGAATTCGACCTTGAACTCAGAGACAACGCTTGTCAGAGTAGGGCACTATCCGATAGCTCTAGCCAAAACATTCCCAACTTTCCAAACCACAAGTTTCAAACACTTCTTTCGGAACATAAACACTTGAAGAACTTACATGTACAAAGCTCTCTAATTCTCTTCTTACTCTCAAATAGTTAAACGAATAAAACCTATCCTCCAAACTTCATCACACTTACGTACAATCATCCTCCTCTTTTAGTCAAACTCAAGTCCTTAAGTAATTAACCCAATTACAAAAGAACATCACTTACCTCCTCAAAGAGATGCACACCCTCAGGGTGCAAAAGCCACAGTTCAAATATTATCCAAGATAGGCACAACAACTTTCAAATATCAAGCCAACAAAATCAAGCAATCATAAGGAAACTCATATCTCACCGCGAATTCTTAAAGAGTCCCAGTTCCCTAAGGTTTCAAACTCAGATTCCTTATGCTTAGGTTCTCAATATCTAACCAACTCCTATTTCAAAATACTCATTACTTAAGTTCATTTAGTTAGCTTCATACATCATAGGGTCAACCTAGGCTCTTGAAGTCAACTTCTTAACACTCTAGAACTCTAACCTAAGGCTCTGATACCAACTATAACACCCCCGAATTTAAAAGCCTGAATAATCCAAAATAAACTATCTTTCTTACTAACCATATTGAAAATATATGCGGAAGTGAAAATTAAAACTTAAACTAAGGGGTACTATGCCACGCCTGGGCCAACTCACAAGGCCAAAACGCACAGGCTACAAAGGTTCCAACCAACAATCCATAATGCAAAGGCTCACTATTAATAATGCAAATCAAATATAATATAATTAGATCAAATTCCAACTAAACCATTAAACCAAGAGTCATCTCCAAGGGGTAACTAGCTTAGTTCTCTGCCGCGCTCTCGGAACAAGCCACAAAACCCAGATCCGGAACAAGCCACACACAGACACACATAGACACACACACACACACAAATATATATATATATATATATATATATATATATATATATATATATATTTTCATTGCGTAAATGGAACCGAGGGTTACGATTACACTCGAATATGTATGTTTGTGAATAAGTGGGGAAACGCTCGTAGGTCAGCCGGTCGGTCTACCGTAGGGCGACCGAGTAGTCCGAGACGGAGTTATATTCCAAGTGGTAAGTGATTACAAGCAGGTTTCTATTAAGGAACGTAGGTTGCAATTGAACGGTTACACGTGGTGTAGACATCGATGTAGATTGATGTTGTAGGGTGGAGATTACAAGTACTGAGTAGTAATTGTTACAACCAGATGAAGATGAGAAGTGAGGGGAGACCCTTTGATTTATACTAATCAAGTCGGTCTACGCATTTAATGCACCAGCTGCAAGTGGCTTGACGTGGCGTTTTCTTGTTGGCTTGGTCAAGCGGTTACTTTGCAGGCTACGCGTAGGTTGACTGGTCGAGGTTGTAGAGCTGTAAGTTGTCAATCGCCGCCCCCGTAGGCGCAAGTTGGACTGTCTTACTTGTTGTGTAAGTTAGGTTTTCAGCTTGCAGGTTGCGTCACCTTGTTGACCGACCGGTCTAGGGTGGCTTTCTGTCGGGGTGATTCCAAGGGTAATCCGAGAGCATTTTGTCACGAGGCCTATCGGAACAAGCAGACCAGTTGATCACAAGTGATTTATTCCAATTGGGTTGATGGCTATGACGGACCGGTTGTGTGACTTCTTTGACAAACCGGCTATACAGGTTAGTGTTTTATGCGTATTTTCCCATCATATATATATACACACACACACTAGTTTAGGATTGAGCCAATAAAGTTTTGATGGGCTTGGGTCTTGGGCTAAAGACTTGGGTCAATTCGATATTAAAATTATTTGAGTTTGAGTTTGAAGAATAATTTATTTTGGGCTTTAGCAAAATCATTGGACTTAGGAAGTTTAATAGTTATAAAATGATTTTGGCAGGCTCGTCTCAGATAGATTTTGAATACTAAAATTATGAGTCATAAAATAGTTTATTTAAATTTAGGAGTAAAATAATTGTTTTGAAAGTATTCGGGCTAAAATATTTAGGATCTAAAAATAAATTTTTATTTTTGAGAATACTTTATTAAAATAAGATTTTTTTAAAAATATCAGGTTGTCACACCCTCGTTTTTTTTTCAAATTTTATTTTCTCTTTCGCATTTGAAATCTGTCTTTTAAAAAGAAATGTCATTTATTTTAAATATTCCAATTTTAAAAATTGGAGGTGTTACATATTTGCCATTATTGATGTAATAGTTAAAGTTCCTAATCTTAAAGATATATCCATTTGTCATGTCTCATTTATTTTATTTTCTTGTATTAAATGATCCTGTTTGACTCCATGTTTTCATGCCTTATGTACTAATGAGGATGCAATAGTAGTAGCTGCACAAGGCTGGGATGGTTCACCCAACTTGATTTGAGACGATAGTGCACAATAAATTAATGTTACTGAATCATGTCATCAAGGTTTCAGTAGATCATGTGGTTTTTTATGGTGGGTGGAGAGGCATTTCTTTTACCGGTGCCTACTTAACACCGTACAAAATTGGAGAGATCATCAGAAGTTTTGTACAATGGCCTATATATTTAGTTGGTACAGGAGAGGTACGAACTTGTTTTTGTTGTACAGTTTATTGGAGCAGTCTTATTATTTGTAACTGTTATTATGATTAAAATTTCCTTTGTTCATAGGAAGCTACAGTGATGAAGTCAACAATTCAAAATAGAACAAGGAATGAGAAGCATAATGAACATGGTGAGGCATTGGGTACCAGAGTATGACCCCACAATTAGTTGATGATGATATCTTGCAGTGTTTAGTGTGGAATCGGCTTAACGCATTGCTTCGAATAGTGTTTTTTGATACATATTATTTTGAATTGGAGTTAAATTATAATATCTTCCATCATACCCGATAACTCCATTTCTAAATACCTTTTTGCCCCCTCTTTCATCTATTTTTGTAGTTAAGTGTTGATACTTGAGTGGGATTTATTACTTGGTTGTGTGTTTTTTTGTTATAGGTGAAATTCTTCACAATGAGTGGTAAAAGAAGCATTTTGGAATGCTTTGGATCAATTTTGGTAGCTTAGGATCCCACTCAAGGAGGGAGAGGAGCAGCGAAGCGCAAAATGGAGCAGGAGAAAAAAATACTGCAAGAAATGAAATGGGTACCGAAATGGGCGTGTGGGTACCCGTTTTGGTCCACCCTAAGACTGATCACCAAAATGGGTACTGACACACCCGTGTCCCTACCCGTTTCGGTCTGTACTGTTCTGTTTTAAGCGATTTTCTACTGCAATTTTGATTATTATGAACCCTAGTGTAGAACTTTTCTCTCTTATTTCCATAGCCACTTTTAGCTTAGAATAGCCTAGATCTACATTAGAGAACACTTTGCAAGCATCTTTTGGTGGATTTGGAAGGGATTCCAACAACTTTTCTTCATCATTAATAGTAAAACTCTCATTTCCTCTTCTCCATCTCTTCTTTACATTTATTGTGCATTTATGATTTCCTTGTCCAATCTTGTTATGTTTACTTGAAATATGAGTGAGTAGTTCCTAATATGGGTTTGATTAGGTGTTTATTACTTCTATTAATGCTTATTATGTGATTATTGCATAAGGGGATGAACACCCATTTAGGGTTCTTGAGTTTGAATTAGGTTTATTTCTATCTTGCAATGATTATTGTACAATGATTGTTGGTTGCCTTTGGAAAGTCTCTCATCTCAATAGGAGTTGGATGGGAGACTTGAGCCAACCCAATCTCAAGCCCATTTTCTCTTCTATGGAAATAGGGATAGATTTGGGGCTTAAATAGCTTTTGTTCTTCAAGAATTTAGGTTGGTTTTCCATGGAAATGGGGCAACCTTTGTTTTAATTATTGTGGAAACTTGGAGTCCTTTGTGCTAGCCTTAAGAACCTAGGATTATTGTTCATCCCCCAATTCAAGTGTTCATGCATCAATAGGGTAATACACCTAATCCAACCCATCTTTCTTATTAGAATTTAAACCTTGTCTTAACCTTGTTTTCCCTTAAATCCAAAATTCCAAAAATACTTTAGTTTAAATCCAAAACCAAAATTTGATTTACTTGGATCCTTATGGATTCCAAGACCTTTGTGACTAGAGTTTAGGTGACCATTCTTTACGTGCCATAACCCCCAATTCTCGAGGTTCGACACACTCATTTTTATATCACCGTAAATACCACATCAATACTATCGCGACAAGCATTTTTATGTGATGATGGATTACATTAAAGTAAATGACTTTTTAATTCTGCAATTGCTTGATTATTGAAAGGTTGTTTTTTTTTTTTGGGAAGAATTGAAAGGTTGGTTTTAGCAGTGATTGATGGTGTGTCTGAAACGGTATCTTTACATGCACCCGATATTATCTCGAGGAGTGGATAAAAATATGTTGAATAATATGTGGTTAATCACAAAAGTATATAGTTGTTTGGAAGGTAGATCAAATAGTTGATTTGAAAGTCATACAAGAACAACTAATTAAAAAGTAATGAGCAAAGCAAAATAACAAGCAATAGTAGGTATGACAGGGTAATTGGGTACCCGACCCGGAACCATTGGCAGGACCCAAAACATTGTCAAGACAGTTGCCGTTCAAACTACCCAAGACACCTCACTCCTCAGCATCAATGTGCAACGGTCCAACTCCTCAGCATTGATGACCAACGTTCAGCTCCTCAGCATTGATGACCAACGTTCAGCTCCTCAGGCTCCTCAGTATTGATGACCAACGTTCAGCTCCTCAGCATTGATGACCAACGTTCAACTCCTCAGCATTAATGCTCCATTACTATGCTGAAGGGAATAAAATGACTCACAACGCAAAGTAGAGGGACGACACTTGAATTTAGACAAAAACACTCTGAACTCAATTGTATATTGAGCACTGCACTCAAACACTGTACTCAACATTGTATTCAGATACTCAATTACATACAAAATATACCGATAACACATTATTACCGTCATTGGTGCTTTCATTGAGAGCCGAGATCATATCTCAGGCAAACTTCACACTTCACATACACCTCTATGGCGTCGGCTTCTTCAAGCAGTGTCCTGCTCATCAAGTGGCGTTCGCCTCCTGCTCATCAAGCCACACTTTTCACAAATCACAAAACACCCAGCTCATCTCCTCACTGTCGATGGTGCAATCTGGATCCAGCCCCGCTCTCGTGGTTCTCATCGAGTGAACAATGGTCATCCCGGATCCAGCAGCTCTCATGATTCTCATCGAGTGAACAATGGTCATCCTGGATCCAACAGCTCCCATGGTTCTTATCGAGTGAACAATGGTCATCCCGGATCCAACAGCTCTCATGGTTCTCATCGAGTGAACAATGGTCACCCCTCGGGTGATCTTCGTGGGCAACTCAATGGTCACCCCTCGGGTGATCTTCGTAAACAGCTCAACAGTAACCACGTGGGAGATCGCCGCAATGGTGATCTCCGTAGCCAACTCAACAACAACCACGGGCACTTCCTCCTCAAGTGCATCCGCCTTCTTCACTTGTGCGTTCACCTCTTGTAAGCAATGGCGTTACCCAGTGAACGCTACTCCCATCCAAGTAGTGGACTTACAAGAAGTGGCGTTACCGAGTGAACGCGGCTCCCATCCAAGCCGTGGACTTCCTCAAGCGGTGAGTGGTGTCACCTCATCAAGTAGCGCTGCTCCTCAAGCAGCGTCAACTCATCAAGTGACGCTGCTCCTCAAGCGGGCGTCACCTCATCAAGTGGCGCTGCTCCTCAAGCAGCGTCAACTCATCAAGTAGCGCTGCTCCTCAAGCAGCGTCAACTCATCAAGTGACGCTGCTCCTCAAGCGGGCGTCACCTCATCAAGTGGCGCTGCTCCTCAAGCACCGTCACCTCATCAAACGGGCGAGGTCACCACCTCAATCGCATTAAGCGTTACCTCCTCGAGCAACGTCAACATCTCAAGTGGTGTCACCTCCACGAGCGGCGTCACCTCCTCAAGTGGCGCTGCTCCTCAAGCAGCGTCACCTCATCTAGTGCATCCGCCCTTTTTAAGTGGCGTTGCTCCTCAGCAGCGTCACCTCATCAAGTGGCGCTGCTCCTCAAGTAGCGTCACCTCATTAAGCGGGTGTCATCTCATCAAGTGGCGCTGCTCCTCAAGCAGCGTCACCTCATCAAGCGGGTGTCACCTCACCAAGCTGGTGTCACCTCACCAAGCTGGTGTCACCTCATCAAGTGGTGCTGCTCCTCAAGCAGTGTCACCTCATCAAGCGGGTGTCACCTCATCAAGTGGCGTTGTTCCTCAAGCACTGTCACCTCATCAAGCGGGTGTCACCTCATCAAGTGGCGCTGCTCCTCACGCAGCGTCACCTCATCAAGTGCTGTCACCTCCTCAAGTGGCGTCACCTCCATGAGCAGTGTCACCACCTCGAGCAACATCACCACCTCGAACAGCGTCACCACCTCGATCAGCGTCACCTGCTCGAGCAGAGTCCACCTCATCAAGCGGGTGTCACCTCATCAAGCTGGTGTCACCTCATCAAGTGGCGCTGCTCCTCAAGCAGCGTCACCTCATCAAGCGGGTGTCACCTCATCAAGTGGCGCTGCTCCTCAAGCAGCGTCACCTCATCAAGCGGGTGTCACCTCATCAAGTGGCGCTGCTCCTCACGCAGCGTCACCTCATCAAGTGCTGTCACCTCCTCAAGTGGCGTTACCTCCACGAGCAGTGTCACCACCTCGAGCAGCATCACCACCTCGAACAGCGTCACTACCTCGAGCAGCGTCACCTGCTCGAGCATTGTCACCACCTCGAGCAGAGTCACCTCCTCCAGCAGCATCACCTTATCTAGTGCATCCGCCCTTTTCAAGTGGCGCTGCTCCTCAAGCAGCGTCACCTCATCAAGCGGGTGTCACCTCATCAAGTGGTGCTGCTCCTCATGCAGAGTCACCTCATGAAGTGGGTGTCACCTCATCAAGTGGCGCTGCGTCTCCTCCTCGAGCAGCGCCGCCTCCTCAAGTGCGTCGTATCCTCCTCAAGTGCGTTTGCTTCCTCCTCAAGTGCTTTTGCTTCCTCCACTTGTGCATCTGCCTCCTTCACTTGTGCGTTCACCTCCATAAGCAAAAGGACTCAGTAGTTGGTCATGGTCTGCCCTGATCAATTTTGTTAAAAAACAAAATAATAATAAAAAATCTAAGCTCTAATCCCTTAGGGTCGGCACGAGATCTGACCTCGCTAGCTACCTAACGGGAGAGTGTTTTTCTGAGCCCAGCCTCGCTAGCTACCTAACGGGAGAGTGTTTTTCTGAGCCCAGCCAAGCTAGCTACCTAACGGGAGAGTGTTTTTCTGAGCCCAGCCAAGGGCTTGACCTAACGGGAGAGTGTTTTTCTGAGCCCAGCCAAGGGCTTGGATTAACGGGAGAGTGTTTTTCTGAGCCCAGCCAAGGGCTTGGATTCAAAAAACACCACACTCTAATCCCTTAAGGCCAGCACGAGATCTGATCTCGCTATCTACCTGACGGGAGAGCTGACCTCGGAGGGTGTTTTCTGGGTAAAGCTTAAGACTTTGCTACGAAAACACCACACTCTAGTCCCTTAGGGCCGGCACGAGATCCGATCTCGCTAGCTACCTGACGGGAGAGCTGACCTTTGACCGAACCTACGGATGGTCGAAGTGAACTCACGCAAGAGCTTAAGAAAAAAAACGAAAAAACAAAAAAAAAAAAACAAAAACTGTGACCTCGGCCCAACGCCGAGGTCACGCGTCGCGACCTTGGCCAACGCCGAGGTCATGCCCATCGTGACCTCGGCACTGGCCGAGGTCACGCCTTGCGACCTCGGCCAACGCCGAGGTCACGCCCATCGTGACCTCAGCCCAGCGCCGAGGTCACGCCAGACCTGGCCTCGTGCCGAGGACGCAACTAAAGAAAAAAAATATCATCCAATAAAATTTCCTTCTAGAATCCAACATACCAAATTTTCAGCACAAGTGCCAAGCTATTACTCCCTAGCTACCTCATCCATTCTCGCTAGCTAGGGAGTGGGGGGCTGGTGACAGGGTAATTGGGTACCCGACCCGGAACCATTGGCAGGACCCAAAACATTGTCAAGACAGTTGTCGTTCAAACTACCCAAGACACCTCACTCCTCAGCATCAATGTGCAACTGTCCAACTCCTCAGCATTGATGACCAACGTTCAGCTCCTCAGCATTGATGACCAACGTTCAACTCCTCAGCATTCAGCTCCTCAGTGTTGATGACCAACGTTCAGCTCCTCAGCATTGATGACCAACGTTCAGCTCCTCAGCATTAATGCTCCATTACTAAGCTGAAGGGAATAAAATGACTCACAACGCAAAGTAGAGGGACGACACTTGAATTTAGACAAAAATACTCTGAACTCAATTGTATATTGAGCACTGCACTCAAACACTGTACTCAACATTGTATTCAGATACTCAATTACATACAAAATATACCGGTAACACATTATTACAGTCAAGGTAAAATTAGGGGCTTCAACTAAACTATGTATTCTAGCCTAGATGTTATAGAGTTTCCTAGGATAGGGATCATGTAATGATTAAACAATGATGAATGGAGATGTTACTAAGTGCCAATGTATTCTAATAGCTATTTGACTACCAATTAGTATTAGATCCGATTTTCATGACAATTTAATCTAGTTGGAACAATTTATTAAACACATAATGTTCACATTTTATTATAACCTTCTTTAATTTTATGAAAGCAAGATTGAAAATTTTAGTGATACTATAGTGATGTCCTATTCCCATATCAGCAACGCACCTCCAAAATTCTTAGGTAGTGGTGCCCACCAAAAAGTGGTCTAGAGAATAGAGTTGAAAATCCTAAGAGAGGTGCCCTTAAGTAGTGGAGTAGGCATTGTCAAACAACTATAATAAATTCAATGTTCTTCTTTCTCTTTCTCCTTTACATTTACGCATAGTTGTCAATTATTTGTCATTGCTTAGAATTGCATAAAATGGAGCTAAAAAATTCAGTCACTTAGGGATATATCGGCAAAATATTTTAATAATCTAATTCACCTTTTCTTAGACTAAATCGAGACATTCAAAAATAAAAATATTATTTGAACTTTTGATTTCAATAGACATCTTCAAAAGGGATGAACCGAACATCCTCTAATGTGTTTTGCCAAAAAGAAATATTAAAAACAATAGTCAAATGTTAATGATGAGATAGCTAGGTTTGCAGTAAACAGAAGTGATAATGGTGAGCTGATGAGATGAGAACTGAAAGGAAGTTCATTACTGTTACTTTGTGTTTTGTTGCAGCTTCAAGATGAATTACAGGAAGCTTATATATGCTGCTATGAAGAGAAGCAGTTATAACTGCTAAGAAATATCTTGAAAGGTTAAAGTACAGTAGAGCCCTTAAGGCCATTTTATATAGGGAAAAGG
The DNA here is from genome assembly GCF_003576645.1 of Ipomoea triloba. Taxonomy (NCBI): domain Eukaryota; kingdom Viridiplantae; phylum Streptophyta; class Magnoliopsida; order Solanales; family Convolvulaceae; genus Ipomoea; species Ipomoea triloba. The sequence goes on from NC_044925.1 coordinate 9,030,134, forward strand.
TACAAATAAATCATTGAACTATTTGGGAATTAACAATTAAGCCATCAAACTCGAATAAGCTCCAAATAAACCACTAAACTTAGGAAAACTTAGCAATTAAGCCATTGAACTCGAATAAGCTCCAAATAAGCCACTGAACTCAAGAAAACTAAAGCAATTAAGCCACTAAACCGAAAATAAAAAATAACAATTAACATTTTTAACAGGTCATTTGTCTATTCCGATCACCGGCAACGACTTTTCCGGTGACCGGCGAAAACTTCCGGCGGCGACGGTCGCAAGAAAAGTCGTCGCCGTTGGCCGGAATAGGCAAATGAACTGTAAAAAATGTTAATTGTTATTTTTTTTTGGATTTAGTAGCTTAATTGCTTTGTTTTTTTGAGTTCAGTGGCTTATTTAGAACTTATTTGAGTTCGATGACTTAATTGCTAATTGCCAAATAGTTGGATGGCTTATTTGTACCTTTTCCCTTCTATATATATATATGATGTTTGATCACTTTATCAGTTAAGCCTCATATAATATAATATATAAATGTATAGTCTAACTATCCATTTAAATTTTTAATGTTGATGAACCACATTATTTAATTATCAAAATCAAGTTCAATTCATAACTGATTTCTTAAATTCTCTTACAGTAATTACAACGTTTATATAAGGGCAATGATAAAAGTATTTTGGTATCTCTTCTCCTAAAATGTTGAATCTCCAACTCTAAAAGTTACACATTCTGACCCGACAAAACATGTGAGAAAGATATAAATCACGATAAATTACTGTATTTTGGTATCTCTTGTAAGTGTGAAGTGCACGCAGCATCTGTTGAAGGGAGTGACAGATTATGCTCTGCTTGAAGACCACGCCCGCAGTCAATATGCTACCCAAGGAATCAGCAGAACAATTAATCTAAAATTCCATTTATATTTGTTTAAAAAAAAAAATCCATTTTTATTCTCTTCGATCAACTACGTAGCTATATATGTGTATGTGTGTGTAAAGCCAGTCATATCCAACTGCCTTCAACAAAATCACTCTCACTCATATAAATGGCGGCGGCAACAACAGAGGCACCAGCAGACCCTGGCAAGAATGGTACAGAAGCCAAATCTGCGTCAACCGGGGTATAAAACAAACCAATTCAAATGAACAAATTATTTATTTTTGTTTTATTGCACATACATATTGCATCTATCATATTCTATCCTGCTCAGTGAAGATAGATCATAGTTTATAATTATAAACAGTGAATAGCTTGTTTATTTGCTTGATTGTCTCTTTGTAATTTGTGAGCTATGATGCATGTTTAAATTTTATTAAAATGCATGGTGTATATGTCTTATGTATATGTATATCAACATGATTGGAAGTAACTAGCTACATATTAAATTACTCAAAGTAACTTTTTATTAAAAGTGAATAGTCCGTTTGAGTGTCATGACTCTTTTTGTCATGCCTGATTGAAAGTTGATAAGTTAGAATTGAGATGCTAAAATTTTAAAAATTTTAAGTTAGAATATTTGATAAAATTAATTTTTTAAATAAGTTGATATATGTGTATAATTTTGTATATATTTATTTTGTTTTTAGTAGTGGATGGAATATAATGGACAATCTATTGCTAAAATGATATATTCTAAACTTATCTTTTAAAGAAAAATATATTTTTTAATAATCTATTCTTTTAGTCTTTATACTTTTTAAGTATTAATGTGTAATTCAAAAATAATTATAGTATATAATTTTTATTTATAACACGCGCGTAAATAGGATGGTTCATGTGAGAGCATGCTAGCTCCCACGTAAAAAAAGAATAAAGAAAAAAAATGACTAATTTAATCGATCCATCTATTTGAAGAGATCATCAATAATTGATAGTTGTTGTAAAATAAGGAAAAAAATATGAGGTTATATGAAAGTATTTGTGTTAGTGTGCGCGCATATAAATTGTTATTTTCTTTTGAAAACATTTCTTTAAGAATATACTAAAACAAGAGATGATTTTTTATGTGAAATAGATTGAAAGTTTGACGTATCTAATAAGTTGTAATAGGCTAGACATTCCATTTGTTGTTATTAAACTTAGTAGATATACTAGTAATTCCAATGATGATCACTAGAATGCAATAGTAAGGATTATGAGATACTTAAGATATACTCGTGACCTCGAGGTGTACTAGAAGGGTATAGTGACTTTAACTAGATATCGAATATAAATGACTCTAAGTCCACAAGTGACTACATGTTCATGCTAGTAGGTGCGCTCGTATCATGGAAATCCTCAAAGAATACTACGATAACTAGATCCAAGATGCATGGAATCAAAGTTGATAGCCTTAGAAAAATGTAGTGAATGTGCTAGATAGATGACTATGTCATTTTATAGAGGATATTCTATGTTGGAAAAAACATGTACCTCCAACTTGTATACATTGTGGTAGTCAAGCGGCAGCTGAAATGGTATAGAGTAACTTGTATAATGGTAAGTCTAGACTTATATATATATACTTTTGTATATATATATATATATATATATATATATATATATATATATATATATATATCATAGACATAATACTATTAAAAGCTTTCTCATAACACGGGTTATCTGTTGACTAAGTGAAGTCAAATGATAAAATACGGAGTAACATATTTGCTAACCAAATGATCAAGTAGAGAGTTAGAAGTGAAGTTGTCATGGAATGAAACTAAAACCGTATCCTTGGAATAAAAGTTCTATAGCGGATACCCAACTAAGTTGGCACCTACGTTCAAGAGGGACAACTAACTTATAGAACAAAGTGTGGTCACTTAGGGGGTCTCAAACTCTTAGTAACTCCTTGTCGAAACAGTGACCTCCTCATGATGTTGAAATGGTAATTGACTCAAGTAGAGTATGCACGATGCTCGGAAAAGAAGCAACTATGTGTATCCATTGAGTTGGGAAAGTGGAACTTTGAAAGGCTTTAAGTAGCTTTTGTCCCACATTAGAAAAATATGTGAATTTGCACTAATATATATACAATTAAACTTTTCAAAGAGTTTGAATTGTGTAGCATAAATGTTTTCTCTAGTGCGTAGGTGATGGTGAAAATCAAATCTCAAAAATGAACTTTGAAAGCTTGAAATGGTGAAAATCAAATCTCAAAAATGAGCTTTGAAAGCTTGAATTTGTGTATACTTGTGACCCCGGTTCCTCGGATGTTTATCCAAAATTGGAAGCAGATAGAGGTTAAAGTTTTGCCAAATTTTCGAATTCCCAACTCTATTGGAATAACACAATACTTACCTAGGTGATCTGATGTTAACCAAGATCTATCTACGACCTAGGTAAGCTATGGGATCTTCTAGATTGACCAAGGATCTGCAGTTTGGTAGCAAGGTCTTTTGTTCTTACATTGCATCTATCGTTTGACCAAAGATTTTTTTGTTTGACCAAGATCTTCTGATTCATAAAGATCATTTAATTTGGTTAATATTTGTCTTTCAAAGTTATGATGTTTTGGAATAGTAGTCTCTATTAGTGTGAAATGTTGACTGTTGCAGTATCTGTTCATAACTACTATTGACTCCACTGAGGCTCGAATCCACCACCTCCCGTATAAAGGAAAGGGTTTGATGCCACTGGACCACAAGGTCCTTGGCATGCCTTTGTTGTTAGGTGTGATCTTCTTAAATAATTTGGTTGATTAAATTCTTATGTAGCTTCAGGAGTCACGCCATTTAACTCCAATCTTAGGATGTGTTTGGTTGGTGGGTTTAGGCATAAGGAATGGGTATAAAAGTGATTGTTAGTGTTTAGTTGCTAGGTTTTGAGAATGTTACTATGGGTTTGGAATACTCCATTAATGAGAAAACATATACCCTTATTACATAAGGATTTTATTTCTCTTCCTTCTTTCTTCCCACATTCCACCCAACTACCAAACATGCTAAATACTTTCATCAAAACCTATTACTCTTACTAAGGTATTTGATACCCATTCCGATTTCGATTCTCATGTGCGAACCAAACGCACCTTAGTTGGAACTTTACGTTGTAAACGCTAAAACGTCAAGTGTTCATTCATATTAGAGCGAGGTTACTGAATTTGAATTTAAAATTCAAATGAAGGCCATTAATGCTAATTATTTCCAAGTTCCTTAAATATACCTGTTGTTGGCCGAATGGTTTCGCACTAGAAAATTTCTAAACCTTTCTACTCCAACTAATTCTCTCTAAAACTTTCTGTCAAAACTCTTATGAATTTTTTCTTTTTACGTTATTCCTTGTTCAGTTCACTAAATAGTATTTTTGAATGTTCAAATATACTATTTTTTTTTTGGTTGAGAAAGTAGTTATGAACAGATACCGCATTGTAATAGAGTTAGTTGTATTCAAAAAAAAAATATACTATTTTAAGTTGTAACTCATTATATCTTTAAAAAATTGACATTTAACACTCGTAGAGCCATTAAAAGGAAACGAATTAGTTATATAAAAAGCATGTACTACATACCTTGGACTGACCATATGATTTAACGAAAAATGTATTTCGACTAAAAATTTATTTAGGAAGACATATTTTGTCAATTGAGCCTTTTTTGTTGACTAAAATCAACATTTTCTTTTAATCTTTTTTTTCTTGAATACACAAACACAAAAAATTCAAAAATGACTTCTAGAAGTTATTTTTTAAATTTTCAAAGACACTCTTTATTTATTTTGTACAGTTTATGGTGAAATGTTCTAGAACCTAGAGAAGTTTGTACAGACTTGGTGGAATGTATAATTTCAATCTTCTTCCTCCCTGTTTGTAAAGCCCTCTGCAGTAGAAGAGTGACATCACGGTCATTCATATCATAGTAGATAATGGAGAAATGCTCACATAGGTAGTTCAAAATGGTGACTACTAAAGGTAGATCATACATCTTAACCCATAATTTGTCATCAAAGAATTAATTGAATTGTTCGATTGCTTCTTTGATGACAGATTGTTGGTCAAGATGTATGATCATATCGAGCTTTAGCAGTCACAGTGTGAGAGTTTCTCAGCTACGACTTCTTGAGGTACCAAACATTGGCCCTCCCATCTAATTGGTTGTTAAATTACCATAATTTGTTCCTTCACAATCTTATCAAGTCAGGATTCTGGGGCCTTCTAGAATTTAGCTCACTGGCTTAGTAAATAATACTTGGAAGAAGAGACCAAAAGTTCAAATGTCGACAATAGCAGTGTAGGAATTATGTGCAAAGTGGACAGATCCTTTGTGTCCAAATGTTTTGTCATAATATTCTAATGGTTATTATCTTGATAGGCATTAGTGATTTTCCCTGACATAATTAACAATTAGGAATAATTGCACTTTTCATTTCTAACTTATACGATAATTGTAGAATTTGTTCATAATTGTTGGTCATGCTCACTTTTTGTCCCTAAGTTATCATTGACGTTACATTTTTTATCTTTTTACTAACAAAACATTAGAAACAAAATTTGTAACTTTAGTATAGCTTGATGAAAATTGAGTACGGAAAGTTAATAAAAGAATGAAAAGTGCAATGTCAATGATACCTTAGGGGCAAAAAGTGAGCACAACCAACACTTAGAAACGAAAAATACAATTTTTCCTAACAATTATAATAAATTTCCAACAATATAATTAGTTTGACCATATCAATTTGGTAAATCAATTCATCATCTATTTATTTTGTTAATTAGTGTAATATTAGATCATCACCTCTATTTTTATTATATTTTTCATTATTTTGATTTTTTTTAACTTTATTGAACAGGTCAATGGAGTTGGCAAAAATAATGCACCAATAATAGAACCTAAAAATTTAAAATTTTCTCTCGGCGGAGAAAGTTCGAACGAAAATTGGAAATGGGAATCCAGGTACTCGACTCTCAGCTCCTTTTTATCATAATTTATTATTGGCTTATCTTCCTCACAAGAGAATATTAGGAAACATTACTATAATTATTAATTAATTAATTAATATATAATTAATTATGTACTATAATTGTAGAAGTAATAGTTTTCTTTTTAAAATTTTGACAAAATGTATAGTTTATGTATTATATTCATATAAAACCTTTAATTTCACCTTATTAATTTGAAATAATGAATAACTAATTTTTTTTATATAAATTATGACTTATTCACAATCAATAATTGTGACATAATTGTAATTTTATAATTACAAATTTTTATTGAACAAAAAACATTGTTCACTTAATCAACTGAGATAACTCTGCGTTGTGAGCTTCAATTCCTTGTATAGTTATAAACCATCGAATAGAATCTTGATTTTCAAAATAAAATTGCATGAAATAAAGTATGTGTGAAATTAATAATTTAATTGATCAAATTGGCACACCCTATATATTTTGTTGCAGTGGCAAAGAGGTGGTAGCTCGGGCGGTGTCAAATGTGATATGGCTAGAAGTGACGGGGGAAAAGGAAGTAGATCCTAAAAAGAAGTACGAAGTGATGTTTAAAGTATCTTTGAATGAAGAATCTTCATCAACTGAATGGGAAAATATTCCTCTGTATGTTATGGCTAGGAGAGGGAAGAAGAGAGATTATTGTTGGAAAAAGTTTGTGCTAACCACCGTTACTCAACGCGAAATAGGGTTGGTGATTGACAAGGTAGCTTCTAACGATGATGAGGATAAGAAGCTTTACTTTGGTTTATATGATATTTGGAGTGGGAAGCTCAAGAAAGGTTTGGTTATTCACTATGCATGGGTGCGAGAGATTCCTTAGCTTAAACCATAATTTCTACGCTATCAAAGTTGTACAAAACAAAAACAAAAATATTATGTTCAATATATATGCTATGTGTAGTAGTGTTAATGTGTTATTGACATGTGGTCTTAGCGAAATGAATCTTAAATAAGCTATTGGGGTTGAATTTCAATCTTTATTGCAACGAGAGAAACACTTTAATTAAGTCCTAACATCGTAGTGATTTATTATAAATTGAATCATTTAGTAACATTTGTATTATACTATAAAATGATAAAATGATTATTTTGTTATTATATGTTACATGTATTATCCTTAACATAACACTTTAGTTTTATGCTTGACCACAAGGTCTTTGGTGAGAAAGTAGCTATAAACAGATATTACATGTAACAGAGTCAATAGTACTCACAAAAATAAAAAAAATAAATAAATAAAGATGCGTCATGTACCCTGCTCAGAGGATTTATGAATCACAGTTTTTTTTGGAGAAAATTGTAATTTTTGCCCTTCCATAGTATGTCAATTATCAATGTCACCCCTAAATTATTAGTGGTGTAAATGTTGCTCCTCAATTTTCAAAAATGGTACATATATTGCCCCTCCCGTACCAAAGAAGGGGCAATATTTACACCACAAGAATGGCAATATATGTACCGTTTTTTAAAATTAAGGGGCAACATTTACACCACTAATAATTCAGGGGTGATATTGATAATTGGCATATTGTGGAGGGGCATAAATTACAATTTTCTTTTTTTTTTCTTTTTTTTTTTTTGAAAACTATGAATCACTGTTATATTAAGGATAAAAGTAAATTAAACTTTACCATTCATGGTGTATTATTATATTATATTATATGAGCTTAACATTACCTTTATATATGAATATAAAGTAATACTTACAATCTTTCAAATTAAAAATATTAACGATCAGAGTCATCACACTGCCTTCCAAGTTCCAACTATTCGTTCAATTTCCAAGCTGGAGATTCTTGAATTGATGAAGTACCTTTTGGCTTTAATTTCATGGTTGGCAGCAAATTTAAAAGGCCCCGATTCTTTTCATCTTCATCCAGAATATTTCTTTCCTGATCATGATCAAGAATATAATATGCTTAGCTTGGGTTGGGTCAGGCATCATATATATATATATAAGATCTATTTCATTTGTAAGTTGCGTCATTTTTACAGTTTGTTTCTTTAATTTATGACTCACTTTTTTTTTTTAGCCCCAAAATAAAACCACTATTCTTTTTCAATCATGTTTCAGCAATCAAAATAGAGATTAAAGGAAGTAGAATTGCTTATGAGTGGCCAGTAGCAGATCCTAAACAACGCTTTTTTTCATTGATTTGAGCCGTTGATCTAGATTTGATCAACGACTCAGATCTAACTCCATCTTTCACCTTTGAGCATCTTCACACCGTATATATATATATATATATATATATATATATATATATATTGGTTCAAACGCGGCGGCGAGCTCCGGTGCGGTCATGCGGCCTAATCTGCACCGTCCAATTTTATTAATCTTACTGAAATTCGCTTATGTTTAAGTGGGGTTATTATGGTAATTTTAGTATTTATATTACGTGAATTGGAATGGTGCATTTTAGTACATAGTGTGGTGCGTTTGAATACATGCTGTTGTGCGTTTTATTACGTATGTTGGTGCATTAACTGTGTTGTGGAATGGTGTGTTTTAATCTATCCGTTGGTGCATTTTCATATGTATTAGTATTGATGCAACTAAATTGTCCATTGCACTTGTGCACCTATTTTCACTTACAAGTGCAAGTAATTTACCTTATTAACATTAGGTGCAACTACACCCTGGACACGTGGCGCACTGCGATTCGCCTGCAGTTCTCTCCTGGGAGGCCCGTACGCACCTGAATGTCACCGCATTTTTTTTTTAAATTTGATCTGATCCGTTCAATTTTTTACAGATGTAAGGCTAAGATTGGTTCTTATTTCACTCCTAAAGACTTGTTCTCATTTGATCCTATATATATATATATGGAGGGTGTTCATGTGCGGCCTGGTCATTAGGTGTGGTCGTGTGACCTTTTTTCAGCCATTAGATTAGATCAAGTCATCAAATCAACGCGCAATATATATATGTTACAAAACACACCATTCTACGTATTAAAATGCACTAGAGGACCGATAAAACACACTATTCCACACTATAACTAAATGCACCTATTCACTTAAAATTCATCAATATACGTAATAAAACGCATCATTCTACGTATTAAAATGCACCACAACGTGCCTCAATTCAGACTATAAACATGCACTATCTACAAATATTAGAAAAGATGTGCTAAAATATGCACCATTCTAAGTATTAAAATGTACACAACGTGTGTTAAAATGCACAATTCCACTTAATGAAAATCTCCATCTCAGATTATAAACATGCATTATTACACTTATTAGAGAACATGTGTTAAAATACACACCATTCTACGTACTAAAATGCACCAGAGGACGAATTAAAACACATCATTCCACAACACATTTATACGGCATTCTTCTACGTATGAAAATGCACCAGAGGATAGATTAAAACACACAATTCCACAACACAGTTAAATGTACCAACATATGTAATAAAGTGCACCACAACATGTATTAAAAGCACCACACAATGTACTAAAATGCACAATTTCAATTCACGTAATATAGATACTTAATTACCAAAAGCCCACCACTTAACATGCACGAACTGCAATTACCACCATTAGATTAGATGAATTAGACGTCAAAGATAAGACCTATACTAAGTCCAATCCTTCGGTAGCTCTGTACTAGGGCTCCTTCTTGGACCTTCTTGACCCAATTACTCTCTTGGGTCAGCTCAGGCATAGTGTATTATCCATCACTTGACATCATTAACAGCCGGGGTCTGTGCGTCTCCTCCTCCAGAACTGTATCTTTGTCAACCAATTCCCCTTCAAACAAATTAAACTGCCCAACTGATGAAACAATAGGGACCGCTGATTGGTTATGAATAGGATTTGAAAATTTCGGCTGACCTGTAACAGTGGAGGCGGCTTGAATTACGTTCGACACATTACCACTCGTGTTCGCTGCATTAACAACAACATTTTAAACAGCTCCTGGCAATCCACATCTCCCTTTCCGCATCTGTTTCAGGCGCCAGCCATTTATGCTCAGTCGATGGTGGGTTCCTTCTCGCACCTGCCCTCAACCAGGCGCCGAACGGCTTCTTCGCCTGAGGATTTAGTACATGCAGAGCCAAACGCAAAAACGATCCCCATGTCCGATCACCCCGCAAAAGAAAGCAGAACGTAGGGAGTCATTCATATCGAAACTCAATCGTAGCCCACTCGTTAATGTTTATCTTCAGTTTCATTCCTTTCTTCGAAGGTTTCCCAATGTCTATCTGAACGCGAGATCGTTAGTAGTTAGTTTCTTCTACGTGCTATTTTAATTTTCAATAAATATTAACTATAAATTATTTATTTAAATTTTAATATTTTGTTTGGTTTATGACATATAATGCAACACACATTTTAAATTTAAGGGATTTTAATGTTGATATACCTAAAAAGAACTAAACGTTATGTGTAATATTTTATATTATTTGATACGGATTATTAATTGTCTATGTTTTAATTTATTATTTTTTAAATATTTCCGTGCATCACACGGATGACATATTAACTTAAATTATAAATATATAATCAATTTATCTTGGTCTTGAGGGGTTGGATTACAAATCTAGAAGTACGGGAAGGGGATGTGAAAAGACTTGTATAAATTTTAAACGTTTTTCAAAAATTTAAATCCAAGAAAACATGAATCTAAGATAGAAATTTTGAAACAAAGTGCAATAGAAAATGTTACTCCTTTTAAATTTCTTGCACAAATTTAGTCTTGTAAATACTTAGGTTTGGTTGGTTAACACTTATAAGTAAAGAGAGCGAGAGATATTTTTATAGTGGTTCGATCAAACCAACCTAATCCACTCTTCTCCTAAAACTTCTAGGATGATTGCATAACATTTTTAGTACAATAATGAGCGCTTGAGCATTGATAACAAAGATGGCCTCAAGTCTCAGGTTTGTCACAAGTGTAAACTACTTATTACTTCGTCTCTTTCTACTTCTCCAAGTAGAGAGTAGTGTTGGTTGATTACAAAAGTTTTGTTGAATCTCCAACTTGATGTAAACTTGACTTGAGATCTTCTTGATGTTTGTTAGAGTCTTGAGCTTGATCTAGAGTTTTAGCTCTTGATTTCTCCCTCACTGATCGTGGGTCTGATACTTTGATTGCTTGTAAGCTTGTGGATTCTCTCTTAGCACTTGTAAATTAACCAGCACTTCATTCAGTTTTGAATAAAGGTATTTAAATATTTATAGACCCATTTGAATATGTACATTAGAGGAATAAATTCAAATGACTATTACCCTTCATGTATGGACCATTGTGTAATCCATATGTTACTTTTGCTTAGATTTTTAACTGTTGTCTCTACTTTTGGTGCCTGCTTTTTTCTTTCTAAATTGCACATTTTGTCTTGACTTTTTGAAAAATCTTTATCAAAAAATGTACCTAGGACTCTTTTTCCTTTGGTAACATTTCTTGTGCAATATCTGACTTTAAAGAATTTTAATGTTCGTTCAGAGAATATTCGGACAATTGATATGTAAAGTTATCTTTTCTTCTCGTGGGTAACTTTTCGGGGGAACTTTCCGTTCCCCAACTTCTCAGTCAAGATTGATCTTTTCATTATTTGACTATTTAACCTTCTGGTCTTCAACTTTTCATCTTCAAAGTCTTCAGCTTTCCGTTCTTTAATCTTCAACTTCTCAACTCTTCAAGCTGTCCAAAACTTGACTTCTCCAAGATGAGCTTTTGAAAGTTAGACTCAATTATCCTAGCTAAGGTTAGCTTTTTAATTTTTTTTACTATCTAGTTTTGAACTTTCTGGTCAGTAAATTTCATCCTCTAAGTAACATTTCGGATTTACAATAAAAAAAAATTTCAAGACTAGAAAATAAAAATAATTGAGACCTAACTTTCTTAACTTCTTTGATAACATCAAAATCTATCTAACACTTGTTATTCCATCTATCAACTGAAATTTTAATTGATTACGGCACAGAAGAGGAGCTTATTCTCAATAATAATGTTAGGGCATTGCTGCATTACTCTGTGTCAAGAGTCCCATCATTGTCAGTGGTCTATTGTTGATTGGGAGTTGCCTTGCTCGCACTTAGCTTATGAAGTACATGAAAATTTCATAGAAGCTCATGAGAAAATGTTTCACGAGATAAAAAATAGCCACTTCAACTATTACAAATTAGAAAAACTTAATAAGACATTCATGTAAAATGGAAGTTTTATTATTAATTGGAAAATAATTGTTCCCTACTTCCCTGTCCCTTCTACTCATCTCTTGAGTAAGCATTTTACATGCCAAATTCGTAGGAAAATGAATCCAATTGGATACATATGTCAATTCCCAGCTAGCTAATCAAATAAAAAATGAAGGAGACAAGAATTTGTCCCCAATTAAATCAATCTCAAGTCTGGGTAAGAATTATTGTGTTATAACTCAATTGTAACGTGGTGAACTTCCTGGCCTTGAGCAGGTAGATCATGTAGAATCAAAGTCACCAAATTGGAATCCCAATCATAGGAAAAGTCAGTCACGTTTCCTCCAACTGTGCAGTTTCTTGGCTTGGCAGATGAGTAAGCACCAAATCTGCCACACCCCTTCACCTCCATTGAAACTGCTAATCCCACCTCCTCGTACTCAAGTCCCACAATCGCCCCTCCAGCATTGAACATGTCAAGGAGCCCCAGAGGTGCGAAGCTGAGGCCAGGGGACAAGTCCTTGACTGGGGTGACTATGAAAACCTCGTGCTCCAAGACTTTCAAGGAGACAGGCAAGGCTGCATTGTGTGGGAGAGTGATGAGTTCACGTCTCCGGTGAGAGTAAACCGCGCAGTTTCCATTCCAGTTGGAATCCAACGCTGCCTCGGAGATGAGATGAACATCTCGGCCCCTGATTTGGCCTGTAATCGCCTCGGGTTTTGTTTGGTGGAAGGTGTTCTTCTTCTCAACAGCGTTCCATGCTGCGCCTTGGCAGTTGTATACTCCAATCACTCCCGTGTATTTGTTCATGTTCCAGATCTTCAATAGGCTGGAAAACAGGGGTTATTCATACCATTTCCACATCAAACATTCATTATTGTAATGTTAGATTGGTGCATCTGGAATCCGAGACTAAAATGTAGAGAAAATTGAACATTTAATTAATTACCTAATGCCATCGCGAGCAGGATCAGAGAAGAGGCAGTCCTTTGTAGGGCGGCCAGGCAAACAAGCTCTGAGAATTGAACCATCAGGGAGGACAAGTTTCTTCAAGAGATCAAAGTTATGTTTCCCAGGTGCATCACTGTCACATCACAATTAAGATTTTAACATTGAATTAAATGAATGCATGCAGGAATTGGCAAAATTTGATAGTGCTGGACGGAGGCCGGTAAAGGTCAAGATTGTTAGGTCGGAGTTAGTAAAATGTTTAAAGGATCAAATTCAGCACCCATTTTTTCGAAAATTTATGGTGATATATAAAAATAACGTTGCACCTTTGCCACTAGCTATAGCTAGTGGCATAAATAGTAAGCTCTTGATTTAACAAGTGGTATCAAGAAATAGGGGGAATTATTGAGCTGAAAGCCAAGTCTAGCACTCAGTCGATCGTAAGCGGTGCAAGGAAATAATGTAGCACCTTCGCTATTAAGTATAGCTTTTGGCATAAGTGGAGAGGTGTTGATCTAACAAGTCATAATAGAGACTGATTGGTGTTACAAAGGGAAATTGTTCGATGGAGGACTCAAGTCTAGCACAGGATGGTAGGACTGTCAAAACAAACCAGTGTGGCATGCCAAAAACTCACTCTTTGGGAGGCCTAGGTTTTGTTGGCCCTTTTGCCCTGCCCTCGAACATGGGCGAAGCGAGCCCAGCCACCTTCTTTATTTTTTTTTCTTAAGTTGTTAATTTATTATTTTGTTACGTTTTACTATTTACACACTACAAAAATAATTAAAATAACTCATTACATAAATACTAATTCAAATTTTAAAACATTAAATAATAATTCTAAAATTCATCATATATAACTTTGGTGGGCTTGCCAAGTCCACGGGTCAAAAAATTCACTCTTTGACGGTCTATATTTTTGAAGCCCACCGTCTACAATCCATTTTGACGGCTTGGTGACTGGGGAATTGAGCTAGCCAGCCAAAATATATATATATATATATATTCAGAGATTATTTCATTTAATTTGGATGTTACCTGACAAAGACTGGACCACCGCTGATGGCCCTAGCGGAGGCATGATACTCAGCTGCAGGATGGAGAGAGTGGAACATATCCCAATCAGGCTGCATGAATTCTCCCAAGAAAACGCTGTTGTATGCAACTGCTGCAATGTGGATGGTGTGGGAAACAGGATCACGCGGAAAGAAGTCATCTGATGCCCTCACAACACCCGTTTGTTTCGCGCTGTTTGTTCGTTGGTTTCATCAAAATCAAACAATATCAGTGATACAACTCATGACTTTTTGCATGGCTCTGATACTAAATTGAATCATGTACTCCATTCATCTGATACTAAATTGAATCATGTACTCCATTCAACTAAAAGTCTAAGCTTATAGTTGCACTGCACATAATATTTATGCTCACAAAAACAACAGCGTAACGTAACTTACCAGTACAGAGCATCAATGTTGTGGCTCATGCAGGCAATGATGCCATTATCTGGGAAATTCTTGGCTATGGAGGCATCAAGAGCTTGATTATACTGCCTTGTGATCTCTACTCTACCCCCTACCCCACCCCCCAGGGTCTCTAATATACACTGCACATCCACCTTCACTCCATCCACCCCTGCCGATGCTAAGTACCCGTGCATCTCATTGAAAAACTTGTGTGCACTTTTGGGGTTAACCACACCCACGCCTTGAACTGCAATTGCATCCGTTTTCCATGTGGGTTCATTCTCCATCACCCCTTCCGAGATGTTTGGGTACTTCAGGGTGGCCTCCATTTCCTTCATCCCGGGTCGGACCCCGCCCCAGTACCCGGTAATTGCGTGCCACACATATACGTGTTTTAGGCCGTACTTTTCCTTGGCCGTATTCACTATGTTCTGGATCCCGGTATTTTCCCCTCGGAATTTGGAGTTTTCTTTGATTCCGGTGAGCCTCATCACCGATTTCTCCCCGTTTTCTGGGTCGCCGGCGACTGACTGCCACCCGTCGTCGATGATTACGAACTTCGGCGGCGTCGTGCTGGAGGAGAGGCTCTTCAGCCCGGCCTCCACTCCCTCTTCAGTAACCTGAAAATTTATAACACAGTTCAAAACACCAACATAATTTATTGAGTTAATTCCAGCAATGGCCCTCCAATTATTTTGATTTTTCAAAATTAGTTTTCAACTTTTAATTTGGACAATTTAGGTCCATTGATTTTTAAATTCTTTTCAATGTTAGTCTTTTCGTTAAATTTTGGTTAAATTAAGGCCAAATGAAAGGGTAAAATCGTCCGTTGACTTGTATACTCGTATTTCTTCTGTCCTAGACGCGATATATATGAATATAATATATGGCTTCGATTGAGATTTCGACTGAAATTATATTCATATATACAACGTATAGGATATGAGAAATACGAGTAATAATACACTAAACATGTGAACAGACAATTTTACTCATTTATTTGACGTCAATTTAACTAAAATTTAACAAAAAAACCAACATTAAAAAGAATTTGGAAATCAAAGGACTTAAATTGTCCAAATTAAAAGTAGTACCGAATTTATTTGTCAAAATCAGAGAAAACTAACAAAATGACTGACCTCTTTGTAAAACGCGTCCCAAGTACACCACCCGAAGTAGTCCATGATTCCCGGCAACTTCTTCTCGTGCCGCTGCCGGAAACTCTTGAGGTGGAATTTCACCGCCGTTACCGCGTCGGAGATGGCAGTAAACGGGTCGGATCCGATGTGGACATATAGTGAGTGGGTAAAATCCGATCCCACTGTGTCCGCATCTCCACTTTCCAGGCACAATTCCAGCTCGTCATTAGAATTCCCCTGAAGACAAGCTCGGAATTTCCCTTCAATCAACGGAAGGAAAACAGCGTACACATAATCTTCCCCGGTTTTGACTTCGACGAGAAGGAACTGGGTTTCGACCGGGACGTCACGCCCACGCGTCCCCATCCTCTGAGACATCCACCATAGCTTAAACCTGAAAGAAGCAAAGAAGCGCAGGTCCAGGAGCGTCCCAAGAGGGACAACGTGGCGGCTACTTTTCTCATCAAAAACCGCCCCCAAGAACAACCCATCCACCGAACCGGAATCTGAACCGGAAGCGGCGATGATATTTTCCGGCATGTTTGTGACTACTGCCCTGTCCTTAACCACCAGTTTCCGGTCAGCAACTCGGACAGCGGGTGTTATCGTCATGGCAGGGGTAATTTACTAGTCTAATCTAATGAAATAACAGAAATAGAATTCAAAATTCAACTACTTATTTAATTGAATGGCAGTATGTATAACCTCTAGCCTTACTTGCAACGCACGTAAAGGGAGAGCACACTAACAATGGAAGAATGGGTTTGAGTAGAGAGGAATTGAAAGATTGTTGATGGAGGTAGTGGAGGCAGAGAACGGACACAATTTATAGGTGTGGGATTGAAGATGACAGAACATGGAGAGAGTTGGCGGTTAGTTGAAGCATGGATCACACTGCCGCGTCAGATCTTATGCATTATGACTTTTTTATCTTCTCCAGATAATAAGGATAAACATTTTTGTGTTTACGAGAAGAAATAATATTTTTAAATATAAAATATTTTCACCCTAATTAATATGGAGTTGGAATATATGCTATAGGAAAAAGTGTCAAATTGGCCCCCTAAGTCGATCGGATAGTGCAATTGGGTCCCCTAACTGAAAAAAGCTCCATTCAGATCTCTTAAACCTGTAAAATTGTTCAATTAAGTCCAAAGTGACTTGTTTAACAGGTTAAGTCTTCAAATGGTTGACACGTGTCTTTTTAAAATATTTTTAATTTTTGTTTTTTATAAATTTTATTTATTTATTTATTAAAAATATATTATATAAAAATAATAATAAAAAAAAAACATAGCCACCGCCGAGACCTCCTCTGCCGACGTTCTTCTCCCGTGTACAGTGAGCAGCGAAACATCAATCTATGGTGGAAGGGGTGGCTGGGACGAACTTGAACAACAGATCCGGTGACCTCTTCTCTCGCCGACGTTATTGGCCAGTTCTGGCGGACAACAGCGATGGATGGATCGAATCCCCGGCGAGCTTTCTCTGGCGTAGATGGCGACTGGTTCTCCGACCAACAGCAGCTCCTACAGGCGTAGAGGATCTTTTATTCACTATCTGCATTGCAGTGCTTCTTGGCTTCATAATATCGATTTCTCAGTTCTGGTTTAGTGGATTCTTGAATTATCATCAACAGGTTATTTGTTCTGCTTTAGTGGATCTAAGTATTTGGTAACATTCACAGTTGGTTATAACCAGAAGGACAACATTGATACTGCTGTAAAAAAGGTGGCGTCTTTTATTCGTTTCTTTGCAACTCCATGTCCTTGCTTCTCGTGGTATTTGATCTCTCTGGCCATTAACGTCGGCGAGAGAAGAGGTCACCGGATCTGTTGTTCAAGTTCGTCCCAGCCACCCCTTCCACCATAGATCGATGTTTCGCTGCTCACTGTACGCAGGAGAAGAACGTCGGCAGAGGAGGTCTCGGCGGTGGCTATGTTTTTTATTATTATTATTTATTTATTTTTATATAATATATTTTTAATAAATAAATAAATAAAATTTATAAAAAACAAAAATTAAAAATATTTTAAAAAGACACGTGTCAACCATTTGAAGACTTAACCTGTTAAACAAGTCACTTTGGACTTAATTGAACAATTTTACAGGTTTAAGGGATCTGAATGGAGCTTTTTTCAGTTAGGGGACCCAATTGCACTATCCGATCAACTTAGGGGGCCAATTTGACACTTTTCCCTATACTATATTTTAATTAGTCATCACTCATCATAATGCTGTATTCCTTTTTCTTTTCAATTATGTCGTTATTCTGGACGAAAAGACTCATATGTATTTATGGCATGAGTTCTAATAAATTTTTATTTCGCACACTTAGTTGAAAGTTGAAAAATTAATAGTTAATAATTAATAAGTTAACTAATTAAAATGACATGTGATTTTCTTATATTTGAGATCATGAGATCGAGTCTCAATAAAGGTGATGACATTGATTATTTGTGCTTCAATAGGTTGAAAAAGTATAGATGAATAGATACTACAATGTAATAGGGTGAGTTGTATTGAAAAAATAAAAACTAATTAAAATTATAATATTTAAAAAGATAAGTCTAAAAGAACATTAAATAATAAATTAAAATATTGAGATTTCTATTAATGAATGATAATGATGTCATTTTTATAAATTAATAAAAAATAATTAAAAAGTCAGAAACTTATTATAAAATATTTATGCTTGCCTTTTCAAAATATGTTATTATTTTAAACTTATCATGTTTTTACCAAACGAATCATAATAGTTTTTTTGTAGTTTCTTAATTAGGGAATGGGTATCAATATTAGTTTATTAATTTACTTGGGGATGAAACCATTATTTTATTAGGGAATGAACTTTGCAATTAAGGGGGTAATCACAATCCATAGTAGTGTTCTAAAAACCTGTCAACTAAACGATAACAATGACTTTGATACCCATTCCTTTTTTTTTTTAGTGGGAACTTTGATACCCATTCCTGATAGTTAAACCTATCAACCAAACACACCCTTATTATTCAAAACCCCAACAAAATTCTCTTTTACATCTAAAATCGATTGAATCATCCACTAAGATCATCTATAATGTATAGTAAGAACTCGTTGTGTGTTGTTTAAGTTTTTGTCCAAGAAAAATAATTTTTATTTGTTTAATTGTTTCAATATTAGTGTTGTTTGAGTCTTCCTCCTAACTAACATTAGTCATAATGACTAAACATCTCACCAGCGACAGTGTGAAAGCAATCCCTCAAAGTGAGGGGCTCCTTATGTGCAGTAACCAAATATCCAACATGTATATTCAATTGAGGTATATCCTCCCAGATGTGTCATATTGGAGATTAATTAGACACATTAATGTAACTCAATATTAATTATAGACAAAAATTATGTATACTTTGACAAAATTGTAACTTCTTTAAAATTTTACATAACATACTATGTTAAGATTGGTTGGTTATCGACACTGTTATGTTACAATCGACGCTCTCTATGCACAGAACTGTTTTATTAAATCATGAAAACATTATCAGTTGCATAGAACTTCGATATCCAACTAGCCAACTGGGGGGGAATAATAATGTATTGCTGAGTCAAGTTGTGTTGTGTACGTTGAATGCATTTTGATGCGAATGAATCAGTGTACAATTAATATATTCATATTATATATTATCTTCCAAAGACAGCCGCTACAAGTTGAAATGATCAGACATTTATCTCAACAATCTCATCAAATTTTTGAATAGAATTAACGTGGATAGATCATAGATGAAGAAAATTGACGGTTTGGTAATACCAGAAGGCGTGGGCTAGCTGGTATCAATTGTCAATATTGTGCATATATACTATATAGACATAAATTTGAAATCCAACTATCAATTTAAACGTTTAGTTAAAATGAAGCACATGTTTCAATTTAGTATCATAATCAATCCCATGCGAGTAAATTGTATTGTGTATCAATCAGTTTATGCTTTTAATTGAGATTAAGGTAAATTTTACTGTGTACCATGGTCCATGTTGAGTTCTACTACAGTTTCATTTGATAATATGTTATTGCATGAGCTCTATTTTTTTAGTTTCATTTTCTACCCACACTAGTTTAATTATAGTAACGTTGAAGTATAATTTTAATTATACTTCATGCTCGTTTAACAATATATGTTGTTGCACGAGTTCTATTTTTTAGTTCTATTTTTACAAACATTAGTTTCATTATAGCAATACAAAAGTATCATTTTAATTCTACTATAGTTTCATTTGACATTATATGTTATTGCATGAATTCTGTTATTTTGTATAATTTTTCACACATTAGTTTCATTTTTAACACTAAAGTATCATTTTTACTTTACTATAGTTTGATTTGAATATCGTATTGAACCATGGTTCACATAGCGTTATGTTGACAATAGTTCATAACTAGTCAATTAGTGCATTCTAGTTAATAACATTATTTTATATTATGCATGTTCATAATATTCGTTTTACACGTCCATAAACTTAAACCTTAATATATAAAATCACTAAACTAAATGTACATCATATGTATTTTCGTTCCGTCTATATTATGTCCATAATATTCTTTCTATATATTCATAAAAACAAAGTTTAACGTACATAAACATTATATTATATTATAGACACATCATATTTAATAACATTTATCATTTACTATGTTTATAATATTTGTTTTACATGTCTATAAATTTAAATCGTAATGTCCATCCATAAACACTAAACTAAATGTACATCAGATGTATTTCAATCGTTGATTCATAATGTTCCTTATATATTAAAGTGTTCATAAAAAACAGAAGCTTATATTATACACAAATAACCTTATACTAAAAAAAATCACGTTTAATAACATTTATCATATACTATGTTCATAATATTTGTTTATATGTCCATAAACCAAAATCTTAATGTCCAGTCGTCCAGAAATTAAACTAAATGTATATTATATGTATTTATTCATAAGGTGTCATTTAAAAAATTTTAATTAGAGCTTTTTATAATATATTTAGTATATATTAATTTTATTTGTAAAAAAGAAAAAAAAATAAATTTAAGCTTGAAGAAGGTATATCTACTATACTAATAAGAGCCAAAGAAAGTTAGTCCTATAATGGGTTAAAAAATGACGGTCAAATTATTAAATCAAATAGATGGTTCAGATTGTTTAGATTTATAATTTTCCTTAAGATTTCCTAATTTATCCTTAATTAAATGATTATCCGTTAAATTTTTCTTTAAATATTCTCTTTTTCATTAATATTCCGTTAAATTTTAACTTACCCATAAATTTCTATAAGTAAGATCTTAGGTTCGAATCTCATCCCAATCAAAGTTGGCATAATTGTTGAACATATACTACGAATATATTAGATTATATTATTCAAAACACGCGCGTTGCGCGATTAAACCAATGCCCAATGCATATTTTTAAATTAGTGTTCCTTAATTGGTTAAAGTAGTTATGTAAAAATGAGAGATGAAAAAAAATGCTAAATTAATAAAAATCAAAGAAATAGTCCCGATGCTTATATATTTTAATAAAACATAACGAAATTGTAAATAGCTAAATTGTAACTAAAGTAAGTAGAAACAAATAAACCACTTACATGGGAGCAAATGACATGTCATCAATGTCACTTGTTTGAACATCGGTCCAACCATTTAAAATCCATGTGCAATTGTATTTGTGATCAAATACTTTATAGTTCGTCCGGACAGGTTTGACAATGACATTTGAAATGATGTACCATTTGTTGGTTTGTAAAGTGATATCATACAATCGAATGTCATTATCAAATACTATTGATTGAACCCGGATTCCTTGCATTTAGATATAGAATTTACAATGATGTTGGCTGGTGGTGAATGAGAGCATCTTCATAATAATAATAATACTAATAATAATAATAATAATAATAATAATAATAGTAATAATAAATAATAATAATAATAATAATAATAATAATAATAATAATAATAATAATAAAAGGAAGAAATTTTTTACTATTACTTACTGTTTCATCCTTAAGTACGATGAGCATATACTTTTTTCTCAGGCGTTCCAACAGCGTTTTTTGGTTCGTTTTTCTTAATGACATAAATTATACGACTCCAGCCCACAGTTTGTGTGTCAAAATCAATTAAATTTATGAAATAATATAATGGGAACCACAACATAAATTCAAAAACCATAGATTAGGGAGTTATGAGTAACTAAAATGTGTAGATTATAGAGGAATATAATGAGAACCACAACATTACATACAAGGATACAAGTATAAATGAACAGATTATACAATAGATATATTTACATAACGATACTGATGTTATACTAATTAATGAGTATATCATCATTGATTTTTTTAAACTGTAATCATTATGAGTACAAATACAAATAATAGAATTAACATGATAATATTTTGACAATCATACCTATAAAATGTAGATGGTGTGTTGCAGAATATGTTAGGTTTAGTTTTGGGTGAATACTAATGAGAAGGTGAGGGGTTTATATACTGTTGTTTTGGGTAGAATAATGGTTTAGTTAGGAATTTATAAAAAATCGTATTATAGAATATTATTAAGACTTCAATACTCTAATTTTAAGTTAGGAATCTATACAGAATTGTATTATAAAATATTGCCAATTTATTTGAAAACTGCAATAAAGAAACAAATTGACTAAAGAATTTGGTAAAATTATAAAAGATTAGGATATATTAGGAATTTAATTGGAGGTTGCACAATAAGAAGAACACAAAGTACAATATGTTATAGCAGACTATTACACCAACATTTTTTTAGTTCCAGTTAGAGGTCTAACATTATTGGCTCTTATTATAAATATATATAAATGTAGAAGTAAATGCCTCACTCTATTACTCTTATTAAATTAAATAAATTAGTAGTTACACCAACAAAAATAATACTATACGTTTCTTTAATTTATAATTCGATGTCTACAATGCCTTTATTAAAAAAAATATTCATTATCAACAAAATTTAAAAGAGATATAATTTCATTAGTTATATTATCTATATTTTCTACAATGCAAAGATTGCTTACCTTCAAATTTATTAATTAATTATATTTACTACATTGTTCATTATTTTATTTTTACACTATCTTGTAATTAAATATCGAAGTTATACTAAAAAATAATGTTATATATTTATTTACCAAGTATTATGTTAATAACATGAAAAAAAACAGTTTGAAGTCAATCATATTAACTACTCAGGAAAGATTTGTTGACAAAGTAGTATTTATTTATACTATTATTATATTTTTAGACTAAGTATTTAGATTAGCGTTTTTTAAAATTGCAAACATTTATTTTAGTTACAATTATAATCAATCTCTCATATATAATCTTGCATAATCATAAACTTTGAATTACCGATTTAAATAAATAAATTTAAAATTCAATTACATATGCATGAATATCTCCTATATAATCTTTCATTGATATAGTTTGAAATACTTATTTAATAATAAACGTTGGATATTATCTCAATGCGCGTGAAAAACTAGTAATAAGAAAAATAAATAGGAATGTGTTTCGGTGTTGGTCCAATTTATATTTGAAACTCTACCTATATTTATTCACCTACAATTGCAACGGTTTTCACAAAACAACAACAACAACAACGATGAGAACTATTGTGATTGTATATTCAATAACAGAGAATGCCTGTTCAGGTTACATAGGTATATATACTAAGGAATCATAAATAGACTGGGACAGAGACTCATAATATAACACAACTACATAGAGTCCTAATACTCTCTCTCAAGCAAGGGGTATGTCAATGACCTGTAGCTTGTCCCTCAGAAAGGAAAACCGTGGTCCTGCAAGGGGTTTGGTGAATGATGCCTAAAACTCTACCTTCCTCTTGGTACGGAAGACCCACTTGCAGCGAATGATGTTCATAGCAGAACTGGAGGGAACCAGACACCAAGTCTGATTCTGCAAGAGAGCATTGAACTCCTGATCCATCGCTTCCCTCCATTCAGGAAACTTAACTGCCTGCGTGTAACAAGTGGGATCAGATGAGGAAACCTGCACAGTCAAACTAGTAACCGGAGCAACAGAACGACTCCTAGTAGCCATGGAATGAGTCCGCTCAGTGGGACGAGTGGTTCGGCCACGCGGACGACCACGAGGACGACGTTGAGCAACCACAACTGGTGAAGAAGAGGCCTCCAGGTATGAAGAAGTTGTGGAGCGAAAAATCGGCTCAGCCCAGGGAGCAGGCACAGAGCCTGAAGGAGCCTGCAAAACAGTCTTAGCAGCAAAATGGAACACCCCCTCATCAAAACGAACATGACGACACACATAAATCTTATTAGTATGTAGGTCCATGCACATATAGCCCCTAAAAGAATCAGGATACCCAAGAAATACACAAGGAGACGACCTGTAAGATATCTTATGGCGGTTGTATGGCTGCAAATGCGAGTAACACAAACAACCAAAAACACGGAGAAACGAACAGGAGGGCGGGGATTTATGTAGTAAAAGATGAGGACTAGACCCACGTAGGGTAGAAGAAGGCATCTTGTTAATAAGGAACACAACATACTCAAAAGAAAAAGGCCAGAAACGAGAGGGCACAGAAGCACGAGACATAAGGCCTAGACCCGTTTCAACCACATGCCTATGCTTACGTTCCACATGACCATTATGCTCATGTGTATAAGCACAAGACTGCCTATGATTAATGCCAAGTTATAGAAAGACAGAATGCAATTTCTTATACTCAGCACCTAAATCAGATTGAATAACCTTAATTTTGCAATTGAAAAAACGCTCAACAAGACAACGAAAACGCTCAAAAATAGAGTATATATCAGACTTCAATTTCATAGGAAAATACCAAGTAAAACGAGAATAGTCGTCCACAAACAACACAAAATAACGATAACCATCAGAGGACAGTACAGGAGCAGGTCCCCAAATATCAGTATAAACTAAATCAAGTACATTCGAACTAAGAGACTCAACTCGTGGCAATGGGAAACGCGCAGATTTACCCATTTGACACGCAAAACATAAACTAGAGACAGACTTATTTGACTGACTAACCGAACAAGACTGTAAGACACGACTAAGAACACGCTGATGTGGATGACCCAAATGATCGTGCCATGTAGAGGCCGAAGCACCAACAGAGAGGAAAGCAGAAGGAGAGACAGTAGGCACGGGTAGGGTATAGAGCCCACCAAAACTATTGCCCTAGAGAAGGATTTCCTTGGTCTGAATATCCTTCACAACAAAAAACGAAGGGTGAAACTAAAAAAAACCTTATTATCTGACGCAAAACGTTGCACAGATAATAAAGAAGCAGATAAATTAGGAACATGCAAGATATTAGACAAACTAAGAGTCCTAGAAGGAACAGAAAGAGACGCATGGCCAACATTACTAATAGATAAACATGAACCGTCACCAACACGTAAAGTGTCACTACCACCATAAGCATCTGAACTAGAGAGAGCAGCTATGTCAGGGGTGGCATGATGCGTAGCACCCGTGTTAGGAAACCAGGTGTGAGAGGACGGACTGGACTGCGAAGGCTCTCTTTGATACACAAAATGGGCCTGCGGATTAAAGCCTTGTGGCAATCTATAGCATGACAAAGCAGAATGACCGTAGCTCCAACATATCTGACACTGGAGTTGCTGCTGCCTGCCACGGCTTCGGCCTCCCCCGCGATGCTACTGTTGCTGCCAGCCGGAACCTCCTCGCCACGGTCGACCACGCTGGTGCGAACCAGTGACACCGCCCGATCGATCACCACCACCAGCCGCGTGACCACCGCTTCGCCCACGTTGTCCCGCACGCTGAGCAGCGAATGCCATCGCCCACGGCTGGGTAACCATGTATTCGTCGCCGGCGATGAACTCCTGGGCTCCAAGAAAATCCGCGAGCTCACGAATCATAACAGGACGCCTACGAACAGCAAGAGAGGCAGTAACAGATCGATACTCCGGACTTAATCCCCGGAAAATATACAGATTCTATTCTTCGAGAGAAACCTTCCGATCGGCGAGCGAGAGATCTTCCACGATGAGCCGAGCATGACCGAGGTAATCAGTGGTAGATGAGTCGGCTTGTTGGAGACTATGCAGCTGACTGAGCAAATTAAGCTGCCTGGAATGGGACGCCGACGCCTGGAATGAGTCGGCTTCCCAAAGCTCTTGCAGCGTGCAAAGTCCGACAACGATGGAGAGGACCTCATCGGACAGTGACGAGACCAGCATCGACAACAGGGCTTGGTCACGGCGCACCCAGACGGCATGGGCGGGATTCGGCTGCGGTGGAGCATCGGCAGTCGCTGGTGGAAGAGTAGTAGCCAGAGAGGGATACGAGCCGTCGACGAACCCCATTAAATCATGACCGCGAAAGAAAGGGATAACCTGCGTTTGCCAGAACAAATAGTTTGCGGTGATCGAGCTTAATACTCACAAAGTAGTGAGCAGCGGAAAGAGAAGACACAGTAGTAGAGACCGTAGAACCGGTAGCGACATCTGAGACGGTCCGTTCAGAGGAATTCACAGATCCGTCGTGGTCAGCCATGGAATCCCAGGGAGAAACCCTAGCGACTGATACCATAGAATGCCTGTTCAGGTTACATTGGTATATATACTAAGGAATCAGAAATAGACTGGGACAGAGACTCATAATATAACACAACTACATAGAGTCCTAATAACAACAACAACCTTCAATTGCAACGGGAGAAGAATAAAAGCACAGCATATTTATGCCAAACAATTAAGAATTAAATTAAAAATTTTATTTAAACATAACATATATATTAAGAATTAAAATTTTTATTTAAACATAACATATAAATTAAAATTTCATGCTTCACTAATAAATTCATACTCCATATCATGAAAAAAATGAACGTGGAATTTGGTTCAAAAAAAAAAAGAATAGAATATAATTCCAACAAGAATGAAATAAGAAAGTAAAAAAAAAAGAATATTATTCTACTGTTTGGTTCGCAAAGGGAACAAATTAAATATGAAATTGCAGGAGGAATCATATTCTTATGTTTAATTTGTTGGAAAAGAAAATAGCAATGAAATATCATTTAAATAACTAAAATACTCTTATTCAAAATAAAACACATACAATAATCGAATATCATTTAACATACCCATTGACCATAAAATAACAAAATACAAAATATAAACAAATTATTATATTATTTTAAAAGAAATTATAAATAAAAAGAGATGGAAACACAAAACAATAATATTGCAAAAGAATAAAACAATATATTGTACATGAACTGGGTTTCTCCGGTTTGTGTTCTACATGTGTATGTGTATATACATGTATGAAATTTGGAGGAAAAAATACAGATAAACATATACAAATGTATGAAACTCAAAGAAAAAGAAGAAAAACATAAACTATATATATACCAATGTTGCAAAGATTGCTAGCTAGTACTGTCAAAATGGGCCGACTTGTCCGATTAGGCTTTGCCCGTCCCACCACGGGCTTAATTTCTGGCGAGCTTTTGCTGGCCGACCCGCCAGGCCTACTAGCTAGGGTTCATGCAACCCTAGTCCGTCCCACGCGGGTTTGGCTGCCCCGTTTATCTGTATTGAAGCAGCGTTTCAGCCCTTCTTTCACTAAAAATTACTTAGCCTTTTTCAAGGTCCAATATGCCTATTTATACAAGGAGGGGGGTTGATTTTTACATGGCAACCCTAAACTACCATAAATGTACATGATTTCTTGCCTAATTACATTTGATTTAGCTTCCTAAAGCCTCTTGATCTACTTTCATTTTCTTACCCACGAAATCTGCGCCTGATCCCCTTGCCTTAGGAAGTTTCCTAATCCGCTTCGACTGCTTAGCCGGCTAGTCCTTCTCCCTCGGCTCTCCAGGGGCGAGCTTCAGACTTAGTTCCTTTTGCACTTTCTCCTTCTTCTATCGCTCTCTAGTTCGGGGGTCGGTCGAGTTCGACTACTTTTGATTGGCTTCCTCGGCCTTGTACTTCTTACTGTATTTCTTGAGATTCTCACTCAATTGCAACGAAACATCCTGATTCTCAGCCTCGTATTCTTCTTCTTCATCACTTGCATTCATGCAATCTCTTCCACTCATTCACCCATGAGTGCCGATCGACCTCCGATTGGTTAATCCGTTCCTCCTCCAAGCCGACCACATCTTCCCTCTCCAGTTTCTCTTCTTCATGTAATCTCTTCCTTTCATTCACCCATGAGCACTAGCCAACCTCCGATCGACCGACCCATACTATGCCCGAGCCGACTTTAGTAGGTCTTCCTTAAGCCCACCCTTGTTACCTCGAGTCATTCCAGATTGGTCAATCTCTTCTTCCAAGTGTTTAACTTCTCATTAGCCATCAAGTCTGGAACCAAGTATGACACATCTCACTCATGATGCTCAACACAATTGTAGGAAATTATTGAACCAACCAGGTATTACTATTACAATACTTAAGTTATAGTAATCATTATTTATGTCCTAATTGGTTTTAAAATTTATTTTCTAATTAATGTACCATTATTTTTTTTTACAGATTTGTTTGGAAATGATGACAAAAAAAAAAAAAGGAATTTGCATAGTTAGAGTTGTCAAAGCTTTTATTAGTCTACAACAAATACCAAAGATTTTCCAAACATGCCTTTAATGAATGAACTAACTAATGTTAGGGTGGAGAACCAGTTGTTGTGGGAAGAGTTAGCATATGACCGACTTAATGTACAACTAACCGAAGAACAAAGAGCAATATATCATGCTATTATTTTAGATATTTATTCAAACAACGAAGGCCTATTTTTTGTTTATGGCTATGGCTATGGCGTTGATTTGGACTTCAGACTTTAGATCTGGTTCAGCGAGCGTCTCCTTTCTCCTCTATAGTTTCTCGTGTTTGTACAAAGAACAGAGCTCTTCATCAGATTTGGCCTTGACAAGTTGATTGGCTTTAGTGACTTAACTCCCTTGACCTTGAACCCTTAATCCCCCTTGTAATCTATGTAATAAAATTGGGCGCCTAGGCGCAAGGCGCCCCCCTGGCGCCTAGCGATTTTTTCAACCTTGTGGGGGACACGAAAAACTTTTCTTTGGAGGGCACTATTAGCGTGTATTAGAGCAAAAAGTCATATTGTTATCAATGTGACATCAAGTGGTATAACTTCTTTACTTCTACCTGCTGGACGCACTGCATAGTCAAGATTTTAAATGCCAATCTCTGTGAATGAAGACTCCACATGCAATATTAATCAATGAAGCCAATTAGCAGAACTAATTGTTCAAGCTAAACTACTCATTTGGGATGAAACACCAATGATGCTGATGGGGGAAGGATTAAGGCTTGATAAGCACCAAGAATAGCACTTAAAAGGGGTCTTAACTAGATTAAAAGTGCATCGTTTGACATCTGATTACAACAATTTCATGCATTTTAGCTCAGATGTGATCAAAATCTTCTAACATCATTTCTAGGAGGAGTTTTGAGGTATTTTACAGGTTGGAGAGGCATTTGAGGCTAAAATAGAGCAAAAGACAAACAAGCCGCAATGCAGTATCATCCCACGCAGCCTCACACGCGTGTGGCTGGGCATGGAATAATTCCAGTAAGCCCCCACGCCCACCACCATGCGTGGAAGTAAGTGTGGTCGGGCCAAGGGCCATTTTGGGAAATTTGTTCCCTTTTTGTCACCTATATAAATCCCTTTTGCCCTAAACCTAAGACAACACAAATATATCAGAAAATTCATAGAATAGATCTAGAGGGTTTTCTCCCCTCTTGGGGGAAAATTCCTTTCTCTCATAATTTAGATTAGATCCAAGGGCAAGATTGAAGATTGGGATTTCAAGATCAAGATTATAAAGACCCCCTTTCTACGGGTGGTAACCATTCTCTTCAATTTCTAATTCAATACTTGTTTCTTTGAATTCTCCTTTCTTTTTCTTGTTTCTTTAGCATGATAGAGTAGAATAGATAGGGGATTGGTGGCCCCATGGTAGATCTATGTGGATGTTTAATATTATTTCTTGAATTGTGTGTTGCTTGGTTGTTGGATGATGAACTTGTGTGGTTGATGTTCTTCAAGCTTTGTACCTTGTGTGGCCACATTAGGTAACAAACTCAAAGGAAGTGAGTGTGCGCGATAGCGGCCACTCACGAGTCTAACTCACCCACATCTTCGCTCTTAGTCCGAAAGGACAAGATCCGAGAGGAGTGGTAGACAAAGTGTTTCGATGAAATGCTCCAACCGAATGAGGATGTGGGAGTCCAAAGTGTGATGCCACTTGGGAAAGTGCCACGAACTCCCTCGTCTATTCCACATCTCGTGCTCACAAAACCATCCAAAGATAGACCACGTAGAAAAGCCTAAAGCCCCAATCTCCACTTTACTTTACTTTTATTTATTTTACACTACCACTATCAACCTTTCCCCCTCTTACAAATGAATCCAACCTTACCAAGCCCCGCAACTTTTTTCCTTCAACCTCTTAGATGCCAACACACCTATTCGGTTCCCATTCGCCATCCTTGAGAGACACGACACTCGGGGAGTCTCGACTCTTCGTTTTACCACCTTCACATTCACTCCCACTAAATCCACAACATCAAGGCTCGTGATCTAATGGTCGGAAGGAGGATCAAGGACGATTGATGAAAAAAGAGAAGGCGGTCCGACGGACCTAAAAGCTATAGCCGAGGCAAGAAGAATGCAATGCAATAAAGGCAGTTTGGGAAGTTTCCTAAAGGAGATGGAAGGCAATTGCAGATTTTGTGCTGGATATATGGAAAGAAGGTCAAAATAGATTAGGAAAATATCCCAAATGTAATAAGGAAAGAAATCTTAAAAGCATATATGGTAGTTTAGGGTTACCAAATGGGAGAGATCCCTCGTAACTTGTATAAATAGGGGTGTAAAGCCCTGAGAAAGGCCCAACAGCTCAACATCAAACCAAAAACCCTCTCTAGACACTCTAGCACACATGTACCCAACTCATACGAAAAAAATAGTGAATTTCGGTTTGACACCGCCCAAAAAAGGCCTGTGGTTTTCACCTTTTGGTTTCCACGTTAAAATATAATCCGTGTGTCTATTTATTTTTTCATTTACTATTATTTATTAATATTTATTTGATCCGGTAGTCTTGACATGCCATTCGACCATACCTTAAGAGATAAAACCAACATTGCTGCCGTCTGTGGGGATCGATACGAATGGTCCCGTGATTTCTACCTCAGCAAAATGTCGATCAACGAAGTTGACAAAGTGGTACGCTATTTGGTGGACTTCTCCCACACGTTTCTGTACGTTGGCAGGTGCATGAGTGAAAAATGTCAAAGCTAGAAGTTGAAGATGGACATGCATGATAATTAAAGGGAAAGTAGCTAATCTTGCAAGGGGAAGGTAATCAACAAAGCACAATTCTATTTGGATAGTTTCTGTATGCGTATGCCTGCATGTGGAGTCGCCTAGACCGACCGTAAGCACTTATATGCTACAAGACAGTCACTAAGCGATCAGATTGAGGGATTCAGTCGAGCAGGTCGAATAGTCGGCCATAGAAATATGGTCGGCCTGAATCGATCCCAACCGCCCTAAAAATGAGTGAAAATTAAAACAAGACAAACGGAAGCAATTGGTCGTAATAATATACAGTTCGCTTAATGGCTCGGCCAAAATAGGTCCACTTATGGATGGTCACCCGATGCTCGTGGGCGAATTTTATAAATTTACATACATGCGTGTTGGCACTGAAAATTCAAATAATGTTATTGGGCCGTGACTAATAATCGGCTATTAAATTAATTACTTTAATTAATTAAATTGGGCTGATATTTATTTAATTCGGTTAATTAAATGACCCATTGAATAATTAATTAGTCTAATTATTTAATTCAAAGTAATTGGTGTTGGATTGCTGGCCCAAGTTGGTGAAAACATTTAATTGAATTGGACCTAGCTAATTGGATCAATTGGGTCGCTCAAATTGGCGGGCTTTGACTTGGATTGGCCCATCAAGATTACATGTGGATCATATAATTTTTGGAAAGATGTGGATATTATATATTGGTTCAAAATATAAAATCATGAACCTGGACGTGATAGTGTCTTGATACATTCCTTATATTTAATTCAAATATTAATTAAATATAAGAATTATCCAAATAGATAGAGTTGGTTAGATTTTTTTCTATCAACTCACCACTATAAATAGTGGTTTCATTGTTTCTACTCAAATGCCTCATATTTCGTCTCCTTCCTCCCTCCTGTAAACAAAGAAAATCAAGGAGTTATACTGCGAGAATTAAAATTACCTGAAGATTGAAGCTAGGTAAAGTTGCAAGCAGTCGTTCTCTGATTCTTGATGAGAAGGGTGGTGATTGCTGGATTATTTATAGTAGCAGGATAAAGAATTTGAATATGCTTGGACTCTGGTTTAGTTGTTATCCCTTTCCTAAAGAGTGTCAGGATAAGTTGACGTTGTCTCGATTTCCCAACAGGCAGCAATAGCGACCTGCCAGGGCTGGTGCCCGGCGACATTCTGGTCGTTCTCCCCCCTCCAGTGATGCGGACGTAGATAGAAAGCAAGTTGGAAAACTGATTTCCAGGTGCGTGTTTCTTTGTCAATAAACATGACAATGACAATGGCAATGGAGGAGGTGTGCCTGAGCAAAACCCTACGACGGCGGCTTTTCCGATCGTGGTCGACGATGAGGGTCGAGCACTCTGAGAAAATTAATTCTCAGGCAAGACAGAGACCATACGGCAATGGCGGTTCGTAGGATGACAGCAGTGCTGGAGCGATAATGAAAGGGAAAAAAATAATTCCCATACGAAGACCATGACTGGTAGTGTGAGCCCAAACAATGGTAGAAACATTCTGGAAAAGAATTAATCAGTTTCCAAGAAGTTCTGGTCCAGTGTTTATGGAGATGGAAGTTCTGGTCCAGTGTTTATGGAGATGGCGAGCCAAACAATGTCGGAAGACAACCCAAGAAATCGATTCGTAGGAAGCTCCGGTCCAATGGCGGAAGGCAACCCAAGAAATCGATTCGTAGGAAGCTCCGGTCCAATGTTTGTGAAGATAGCAAGCTCAGGCAATGGTGAAATGCACCTTAGAAAGTCAATTTCCGGGTGGTTTCTACTCAAATGCCTCATATTTCGTCTCCTTCCTCCCTCTTGTAAACAAAGAAAATCAAGGAGATATACTGCGGGAATTAAAATTACCTGAAGATTGAAGCTAGCTGAAGTTGCAAGCAGTCGTTCTCTGATTCTTGATGAGAAGGGTGAAGTTGCAAGCAGTCGTTCTCTGATTCTTGATGAGAAGGGTGGTGTTGCAAGCAGTCGTTCTCTGATTCTTGATGAGAAGGGTGGTGATTGCTGGATTATTTATAGTAGCAGGATAAAGAATTTGAATATGCTTGGACTCTAGTTTCGTTGTTTAATCCTTATCTGTGGTTAATTATGTGATGGAGAAGATACAAGGTTAACATGGATTGTTGTTGGATATACTTTGATTGATTGTAGATTATACTAAGGATTATATCATGAAATTCTAAGGCCAATTTTAGCCAAAGTTGTAACTTAGCTCTCAAAGCCGTGGAATCGGTCAAGAATGAGATCAAAGTTTGCTGAAAAAAACATAGGGCCTTTAATGTGATTGTGGATGGAGAATGGGTTTTATGGATAATTCTCGTTGGGCCTTTGCTAAAAGTTGGAAGTTTACAATCAAGATGTAATTCGTTGGACTATTACTTACAAACATGGACTTTACTTACAAACATGGACTACAAATTTAGCTTCTTGGACTACTGATAATTTCGAGACTTTCTTCTCTTTGCATTTGGAGCACGCCAAGCAAGTCTCAAAGGGGCAATTTGTTGGCACTGAAAATTCAAATAATGTTATTGGGCCGTGACTGATAATCGACTATTAAATTAATTGCTTTAATGAATTAAATTGGGCTGATATTTATTTAATTCGGTTAATTAAATGACCCATTGAATAATTAATTAGTNAAAGTAATTGGTGTTGGATTGCTGGCCCAAGTTGGTGAAAACATTTAATTGAATTGGACCTAGCTAATTGGATCAATTGGGTCGCTCAAATTGATGGGCTTTGACTTGGTTTGGCCCATCAAGATTACATGTGGATCATATAATTTTAGGAAAGATGTGGATATTATATATTTGTTCAAAATATAAAATCATGAACCTGGACGTGATAGTGTCTCGATACATTCCTTATATATTTAATTCAAATATTAATTAAATATAAGAACTATCCAAATAGATAGAGTTGGTTAGATTTTTTTCTATCAACTCACCATTATAAATAGTGGTTTCATTTTCAAGGAAATGGGGCTCTGAAGATCTGCATAGCGAAGCTCTGCCGAAATCTCACCAGAATATTGTCTGGAACACGCTTGCAATTTATTTGCACCGAGGGGTACGCCTGTAATTTATTTGCACCAAGGAACCCTTCCAGTTCGCATATTTCGAACTTGGCATACTTTCAATTGGCATACTTCCAACTTGGCATACCTATAGTTGGCATACTTCTAACTCGGTACACTTCCAGTTGACATACTTCCAACTCGGTGCACTTCTAGTTCAGTATACTCTGAACTCAGTACACTTCCAGTTGGCATACTTCCAATTTGGCATACTTCCAACTCGGTACACTTCCAGTTCAGCATACTCTGAACTCGGTACACTTCTAGTTGGCATACTTCCAACTCGGTATACTTGCAGTTCAGCATACTCTGAACTCGGTACACTTCCAGTTGGCATACTTCCAACTTGGCATACTTACAGTTGGCATACTTCCAACTCGGCACCCTTCCAGTTGGCATACTTCCAATTCCGCATACTTCTAGTTGGCATACTCTAACTCCGCACCCTTCCAGTTCAACATACTCTGAACTCGGTACGCTCCCAGTTGGCATACTTCGAACTCGATACGCTTCCAGTTGGCATACTTCCAACTCAGCACACTTCTAATTCGGCATATTCTGAATTCAGTACAGTTCCAATCGGCATACTTCTAGTTCAACATATTCTAAACTAGGCATACTTCTGATCAGCATACTTCTAGTAGAGAATCAGAGGACTTCTATACAGAGATTGTACCCCTTTTTCGTTTGATACATATACTTCATTGTAACCGACACTTTGAATTTTGAATATATACAATTCAAGTTTTTCGCGTTTACAATGCGCATGCTTTATTATGGAAGCTCTTATGTACTAATTATGGCAAATCAAAGATACCCTTCCAAATGTGCATGGAAAGATTACATATGTACATGAAGCTAGGCCCCATGTGGAAATTGCCACCAGCAAGGAAATGTTCAAAGTTATATGCGTCAAAGTGTGGAGTTGCTAGGTGGATACATGCATGCACGTGGAAGATCAAGGGACATGCTTTGGCATGGAATCCTGGTGGCATGGAAAATTTTGGTGGAAAAGAGGGCCCATCCTCATGCCATATTAATATGGTGGAATATTAATACACACACATGGAAAATTTTGCATGCAACCCATACGTGGCGACACACGGTAACACATTCCCTAGCATGTAATATGGAAATTCTTTAACAAAATATGAAGCGTGGAAGCTAAATGGAATTTGGAGACCAAAGAATCATGACAATGGGATTGGGGATTAAAAGGAAAGTCCAAGTGCATTATGGTTCTCTAATTCAGCATCCATGTACGCGACCGCTTTGACAGAAAGTGAAGAAATTAGTAGGACGATGGATGGAAAGGGAGACGATGCTGCATCTAGAAAAGAAGACACTGCAGGCAGTTCATTAGTAGGATGTTGGCTGAGGGACTTGATCAAGTCGCGCCCGTTACTTGCGGAAGTCGATCAGGAGCCATGATCGGCAACAACAATAGTTGATCTCTTGGACTATAAAAAAGCAAACTTGGGTGAGAGGCACCGTTCGACCAGCACTACAAGAAAAATGCATATAGACAACACTAAAAAGACAATAGTTTTTGACAAAAGTGTTGTCTTTTGTGTAAAAGAAACACTTTTGGACAAACCGTTGTCTTTGACGCAACACTTTTATCAAAGACAACGGTTTTTATCGAACCGTTGTCTTTAGTGTGTTGTCTTTGTGCATTTTATCAAAAAACAACACCGCAAAGACAACAATTTTTAAAAACTGTTCTCTATGTGCATTTTTTTTTAAATAAAAGACAACATTTTTATGTAACTGTTGTCGTTAGTGTGTTGTCTTTAAGTCCACTTGAATACACAACACTACAAAGACAACGGTTTTTTAAAACCGTTGTCTTTGCGCGATTTTTCTTTTTAAAACAAAGATTTTATTTAACCGTTGTCGTTTGTGTGTTGTCTTTAAATGCACTTGAATATACAACACTACAAAGACAACGGTATTTTAAAATCGTTGTCTTTGCGCGTTTATTTTATTTAAAGACAACAATTTTATTTAGCCGCTGTTGTTGGTGTGTTGTTATTACACGCATTTTAATACACAACACTTCAAAGACAACAGTTTTTTAAAACCGTTGTCTATGTACATTCGATTTTTTGATTAAACAACGGTTTTATGTAACAATTGTCATTGATGTGTTGTCTTTAAGTGCACTTGAATACACAACACTACAAAGACAACGGTTTTTTTAAATCATTGTCTTTGCGCATTTATTTTTTTAAAGACAACGGTTTTATTTAACCGCTGTCGTTTTTGTGTTGTATTTAAGCACACTTTAATAGACAATACTTCAAAGACAACAGTTTATTAAAATCGTTGTCTTTGTGCACCCTTTTTTTTTATTTAGACAACGATTTTATTTAACCAACAGATTGTATTAGCAGGTTTGACTAACGGATTATATATATTAGTGTTTTGTATAAAAAATGTTTGGTAAAATTAGTTGTTTAGGTTAGCGGTTAACATGTAAAATGACCTAAAAGAGTATACATAATAATAATAATAATAATAATAATAATAATAATAATAATAATAATAATTATTATTATTATTATTGATGGTTTCCCGATCTTTAGGCGATCGGCCGGCGGGCCAACACTACCGGAAAATTACAAGAACGACAAGTGTGTTTCAGTATGAACTCTCAAATTGCTTAGTTTTTTCCTTTATTCGAAAATCTATCCCCTTCTAGAGGATCCGTACAGCTATATATCTTAGACACCTGATCGGTTACACATTTAATCTCCTAGTTAATGTTACAAATAATGGCTCATAAAACACATTTAATACTCATAATGATGGACGTTCGAACATAAATAGCCGTTGATTCCTTTAACTCCCGCCTTCATGGATCGTCTCCACAGAAATCCGTCGGAGATTGACTGGTAGCCTGGTATACTCGGTCGGACAGCTTCTTCCGGTCGACCGACCTCCGAGGGAGGCGGGATGGATCTTGTTCAGGACATTGATGCTTATTGGCTTCATCTTCTTACCGACCGTCCCCCGAGGGAGTCAGGATGGTCCTTAAATGCTCAGGACATTGATGCGTATTGGCTTCATCTGCCTTCCGACCGACCTCCAAGGAAGTCGGGATGGTCCTTGAATGCTCAGGACATTGATGCTTATTGACTTCATCTTCCTACCGACCAATTCATCCAACCAGTCAGCTTTATATACTAATCTAGTCCCTCACTTTCCTTGGTTTAAGGAACCGAAGCCTAGGAAAGTACATTTTCCTGACAAAGTAGATCCGTATCTCTGTCGCATCTTTCCCTTCTTGTCAATTCCAATCGAAATCCTGGATTCTACTCGATTACGAAGAAATCTTACCAAATCTGTATGTTAGAACCTTCCTTATCCTGACAACTGTCCTTTTTGATCTTTATCTTTCATGCCCTGTTCCTTAACTCGTTCCCTTCTACTATAAATATCCTCCTCTTCTCGGGATGGCTTACCCTCCTTTGCTGAACACAATGAAGAAAAGAGATGCCGCAGGTCCTCCTTCACGACGTTCCCTACGTTTGGCCAAACAAGCCCGGCAAGAAATGCTCCGTCAACGGAAAATTGC
This sequence comes from Ipomoea triloba, assembly GCF_003576645.1. NCBI lineage: Eukaryota > Viridiplantae > Streptophyta > Magnoliopsida > Solanales > Convolvulaceae > Ipomoea > Ipomoea triloba. Next base: position 9,067,856 of record NC_044925.1, read on the forward strand.
GCACGACGGTCATGAGGTGGGAGATACCCACGAAGACCCTCTTCTCATCCCTTCAGATGAAGAGAAAGAGGCGGTGACCTTGTCAGCTCCTAAGACCGAGGTTAATTCCCCATTCAATCCCAACTACGACTCTGACTACAAAGAATTCTTAACGGAATTCTTAGCCGATGATTCCTTGGGGAATACTCCGCCAACCTCTCCTCTAGTAGCAACACCTGACACGATCTTCCCAGTAACTCCTTCAGCTGCTCTGGAAGTTGATCCTCCGTCTCCTCCTTCTCAAACCCCGTCCATGGTGTCAGTCGACTCCCCTACTGCCTCGGTTTAACCTTTTTAATATCTGTAGGACTTTATGTAGCCATAACCGCAAGCTTGCCAGGCCCCCTAGGGCAATTTTGTAATCTCGGCTGGTCTTTAATGAATAAATGGCTCTCATGTTTCGTATCGTTCCTCTTGTCAAAACAACTTTCCTTTATCTAATTTTACGTCTTTTCCACACTCCCTCTTCAGGGAGGCACAGTTAATCTAGTGCTGACTCCATTTTCAGGACTCCAGCCTAACCAACACTCCAACCTTATGACTTCTTTCCACACTCCCTTTTCAGGGAGGCACGGTTGACCGAGTGCCGACTCTATTTTCAGGACTCCGGCCTAACCAACACTCCAACCTTATGACTTCTTTCCACACTCCCTTTTCAGGGAGGCACGGTTGACCAAGTGCCGACTCCATTTTCAGGACTCCGGCCTAACCAACACTCCAACCTTATGACTTCTTTCCACACTCCCTTTTCAGGGAGGCACAGTTGACCGAATGCCGACTCCATTTTCAGGACTGCGGCCTAACCAACACTCCATCCTTATGACTTCTTTCCACACTCCCTTTTCAGGGAGGCACGGTTGACCGAGTGCCGACTCCATTTTCAGGACTCCGGCCTAACCAACACTCCAACCTTATGACTTCTTTCTACACTCCCTTTTTAGGGAGGCACGGTTGACCGAGTGCTGACTCCATTTTCAGGACTCTGGCCTAACCAACACTCCATCCTTATGACTTCTTTCCACACTCCCTTTTCAGGAGGCACGGTTGACCGAGTGCCGACTCCATTTTCAGGACTCCGGCCTAACCAACACTCTATCCTTATTACTTCTTTCCACACTCCCTTTTCAGGGAGGCACGGTTGACCGAGTGTCGACTCCATTTTTAGGACTCCGGCCTAACCAACACTCCATCCTTATGACTTCTTTCCACACTCCCTTTTCAGGGAGGCACGGTTGACCGAGTGCCAACTCCATTTTCAGGACTCAGGTCTAACCTTCGGAATCCGTTCATAGGCCCATGGATTACTTAAACGTTGCCACCGTTTAAACTTCGCGTCGATCGTAATTCCCAAAGGCAATAACTTCTCACATACGTTTCACGTCTCTTCGATGTCAACGCATTAAATCTCACCCTCCTCGTGTCACCATCTCCCTTCATCGTCCTTTGCTTATAAATATCGAAATTCACCGTCCTCTTTTTACTTTTCACTGTTTCACTTTCTTCCTCAAGCAATCGTTTTATCGGATTTCTACTTTCCGGCGCAACTTCGCTTTTCCGTTCAACTCTCCGACCAATTTTCGGCGACTTGCAAGTTAGGCCTCTGCCCAGCCGTATCTTCTTATGAACTCTCTTTTTTTGCCTCCGAGTCTGCCAGGTAGGTTTCTTTGTATCTGCTTTCCATTATGTCTTCTACACCCAGCCGCATTGGGGTTACGGTAAACCCCAACACTTCGACCTCATTAAGCGCATAAGGCGCCTCTTCCTCCGCTGCTCTAAACCTAGAGCCCATTCAAGCCATTGCGGCCTTACCCACTGACCTCCAAAGGCCTTCAGGCCAATTAGAGGTCGTCGGCCGTCCAGCGGGCCTTCATTCTAAAATTTCGGCCCGTGAACTGGAAGAGGCCCAGGATTTATTGGGCCCAGCGGCGGAAATCTACGCTCCTCGTGAACTTCACGTGTCTGAGCCTCCTCCTGGTGGGTTTGTGGGGGTGCACCTCCAGTCTATCCGTCACGGGTTCCGAGTCCCCGTGAGTCCGTTTGCTTCTCTCTTTTTTCGCTATTTCGCTTTATCTCCTGGTCAACTTGTTCTGAACTCCCATCGCCTCCTCACTTGCTTTCAAACAATTTGCATGAAATTCGGGATTGATCCGACGATCAATCTATTCCTTCAACTCTACCTAGTCAATAGAGTCGGGTCCAACTCGCCAGGCTATGTCCAAATTTCTCAGCGAAGCGGTTGTACAATTTTTGACGGACTGGTCGACTCTCTCAAAGGGTGGAAACCACTTTTTCTATTTGTACGGCCATCCTCCTCCCATCCGGCCTTTGACTTCCCCTTGACCTGGAAGTCTTCTTTTTTTCAAATGCCTCAAAAAACCTCCTCCCGACCAAAAAACGACCGATGGGATGAAAATTCTGAAAGACTTGGGTGAACTTCAAGTCAGCGTATGGTCGAGCCTCAAGGCCCTTAAAGCAGCCGGTTTTCTTCCTGCCGGGGCAGCCGTTCCAGGTGACGAGTTATCCTTCTTTAAAATTCTCTCTTTATTGCTTACTTTTAATATACTTGTTCGCAGATCCGGAGGAAGAAGAAGGAACAGAAGGAGAAGGTGAAGAAGCGGGCAACGAAACCATCTCTGGCGACTCTGCCACTCCCTCTCTCACCTCAGAAATGTCTAGCCGTCACACTGCACTAAAAGAGCACTCTCGAAGCTGCGCAGCCTCCTCCAGCCCGATTGTCGTTCACGACTCCCCCACTCGTTCCGCGGAACCATCACGCGGTCGCCAAGCTCGTCGGGCTATACCTCCTCCTGCTTCCACTTCTGGCTCGAAACGCCCCGCCGACCCTTCTCTGCCAGCCCCGTCAGCCAAAAGGGTGGCTGTCGGCCTTGAGATTGATGCCGATGAGGGCATCGTTCAAGGTGCTTTTCCAGTGCATGACTGGCTAGATAAAGTTATCTTTCCCAAGGACGCAGCTCACTACGAGAGTCATCCTTCTGAGAAGGTCTTCGAAGGCGTTTCTCGTTACTTATACCGGGTAAGCTATACACTTATGTCGAGTTCTTTCATGGATTTCCTACTGCACTCCTCATTTTTTCGTTACATGGCAGGCTCTGGCTGTCCAGTCTGAAATGCGGAAGAGAATGAGTCCTCTCCTGGCGAATTAGTGCCAACTCTACAGGCCAACCTTCACAAGCGGGAGAAAGAGCTAGACGACTCAGCACTCCGAATAGGTCAACTGGAGTCGGAGCTCGAGGCGGAGAAGAAGAAAAGTGCTGAGGCTGCGGACTTAGCCGTGGCGACTTACAAGTCTTCCCGGACTTTTGAAGAGGACGTGTTGGCCAATGTTCGCTCGAGGCTAAAGCTGCTGGCCATGGAGTGGCTAAGTTCTGATGAAGGTCGGCTCTATCTGACGGACCTAGGGGAGGAGGATTACCACATGGGGTCCTTGGACATGCAATGCGACATTTACCCGGTTCTTCTAGAGAGGGATCTGACTTTCGACCCAGTGACATGGGGCCTTCCAGCACCACTAGCCGAGCTTCCTTCTCGCATTCCTGCTACCCCCGCACGTCAACAGGGGGCCGGAGAAACAGACAGGGTCACTCCGGAGAACTCAAGTGGCGGGCAAATTCCGATGGACTCTTCATATCTAAATTCTGTTGCCAACCTGACTGCTCTAGCGGGAATGGATCGTAATCCTGTGCCTTCAATGCTCAACATATCTGAGGAGGAGGAGCCGGCGGAAGGTGGCCTAATACAACGCTCTCGCCTTCATGGAGGTCCCAACGACCCTACCCCTACTGGCTCAACGGAGGGGGAGACAGCTGGTGGCAACCCGGGGGCTTAAAAAAATATCCGCTGCGTTTTGTTTTTATTTGAACCCCTTTTTGGCAGGCCTCTTTTGACTATCCAGGCCTTTTATGTTTCAAACAAACAATTGCTTTTCCTCCTTGTCTACTTATTTTAGCTTGATTCTGTCTTTTCTTCGCCTTTTATTTTTCAACCGAAGATTCACTTTGCCTTAGCTGCACGCTAAGTCCCTCAGTCGAGGACTTGTCTGATAGGTTTTCTCAACCTTCTTAAAGACATACAAACCGCCAACTTACACGTTCCGAGTCCCTCAGTCGAGGACTCATCTGATAGGTTTTCTCAACCTTTATAGAAACCACCAACTCACACGTTCCGAGTCCCTCAATCAAGGACTCATCTGATAGGTTTTCTCAACCTTCATACAAACCGCCAAACTCACACGTTCCGAGTCCCTCAGTCGAGGACTCATCTGATAGGTTTTCTCAACCTTCTTAAAGGCATACAAATCGCCAAACTCACACGTTCCGAGTCCCTCAGTCGAGGACTCATCTGATAGGTTTTCTCAACCTTCTCAAAGGCATACATATTGCCAAACGCAGGTGTTCCGAAGATCACTAAACTTAGGTTATTTTAACCCAACCTACTTAAAGGCAGACAGACTGCCGGACTCATAAGGGTCCGAAGACCGAAATGAGACTTAGGTTATCTCAACCTAACTCACTCAAAGGCAGACAGACTGCAACACTCATAAGGATCCAAAGATCGAAATGAAACTTAGGCTAGACTCATAAGGATTCGAAGATCGAAATGAGACTTAGGTTATCTCAACCTAACTAACTCAAAGGTAGACAGACTGCCTGACTCATAAGGATCTGAAGATCGAAATGAGACTTAAGTTATCTCAACCTAACTCACTCAAAGGCAGACAAACTGCCAGACTCATAAGGATCCGAAGATCGAAATGAGACTTAGGTTATCTCAACCTAACTCACTCAAAGGTAGACAGACTGCCAGACTCATAAGGATCTGAAGATCGAAATGAGACTTAGGTTATCTCAACCTAACTCACTCAAAGGTAGACAGACTGCCAGACTCATAAGGATCTGAAGATCGAAATGAGACTTAGGTTATCTCAACCTAACTCACTTAAAGGGAGACAGACTGCCAGACTCATAAGGATCCGAAGATCGAAATGAGACTTAGGTTATCTCAACCTAACTCACTCAAAGGCAGACAGACTGCCAGACTCATAAGGATCCGATTCGAAGATCAAAATGACACTTAGGTTATCTCAACCTAACTCACTCAAAGGCAGATAGAGTGCCAGACTCATAAGGATCTGAAGATCAAAATGAGACTTAGGTTATCTCAACCTAACTCACTCAAAGGCAGACAGACTGCCAGACTCATAAGGATCCGAAGATCGAAATGAGACTTAGGTTATCTGAACCTAACTCACTCAAAGGCAGACAGACTGCCAGACTCAGAAGGATCTGAAGATCAAAATGAGACTTAGGTTATCTCACCCTAACTCACTCAAAGGCAGACAGACTGCCAGACTCAGAAGGATCTGAAGATCAAAATGAGACTTAGGTTATCTCACCCTAACTCACTCAAAGGCAGACAGACTGCCAGACTCAGAAGGATCTGAAGATCAAAATGAGACTTAGGTTATCTCAACCTAACTCACTCAAAGGCAGACAGACTGCCAGACTCATAAGGATCCGAAGATCGAAATGAAACTTAGGCCAGATTCATAAGGATCCGAAGATCGAAATGAGACTTAGATTATCTCAACCTAACTCACTCAAAGGCAGACAAACTGCCAGACTCATAAGGATCCGAAGATCGAAATGAGACTTAGGTTATCTCAACCTAACTCACTCAAAGGCAGACAGACTGCCAGACTCATAAGGATCTGAAGATCAAAATGAGACTTAGGTTATCTCAACCTAACTCACTCAAAGGCAGACAGACTGCCAGACTCATAAGGATCCGAAGATCGAAATGAGACTTAGGTTATCTCAACCTAACTCACTTAAAGGTAGACAGACTGCCAGACTCATAAGGATCCGAAGATCGAAATGAGACTTAGGTTATCTCAACCTAACTCACTCAAAGGCAGACAGACTGCCAGACTCATAAGGATCCGAAGATCGAAATGAGACTTAGGTTATCTCAACCTAACTCACTCAAAGGCAGACAGACTGCCAGACTCATAAGGATCCGAAGATCTAAATGAGACTTAGGTTATCTCAACCTAACGCACTCAAAGGCAGACAGACTGCCAGACTCATAAGGATCCGAAGATCAAAATGCGACTTAGGTTATCTCAACCTAACTCACTCAAAGGCATACAGACTGCCAGACTCATAAGGATCCGAAGATCGAAATGAGATTTAGGTTATCTTTACCTAACTCACTCAAAGGCAGACAGACTGCCAGGTTTGTATCATCAAAATAGGATGTCGCAAAAGGGATCATTCTATTAATATTCATGACTTTCATTACAATCTTTTTAAAGCCTAACCTTTTACTGAAAGAATTTCTTCAGGTGTATCGCATTCCATTTCCTTTCCACAGCCTGCCCTTCCGGGGTCTCCAAACGATATGTTCCCGGGCGAATGACCTCTCGGATCCGGTAAGGACCCTCCCACTTGATTGCAAATTTTCCACCTTGGTTAGGTTGACTGGCGTCCCGATCCCTTAAGACCAGATCTCCCTCCTGAAACCTCTTCTCTTTTACTCTTTTATCATAGTAGCGCTTGACCGACTGCTGATATTCAGCCATCCGTCCGTACGCCGCGTCCCTCCTTTCCTCAAGGGAGTTTTTCTCTACTTGCAGATTCTCTTCATTTTCATCGTCGTTGTATTGTATCACTCGAAGGGTTGGGGTAATAATCTCGGCAGGTACCTTAGCTTCAAAGCCATAAGTCAGAGAGAACGGAGTCTCCCCGGTTGCTCTCCGAGGAGTCGTTCGGTATGCCCATAGGACTAGATCTAACTCATCAACCCAGGTTCCTCCCAGGTCACTTAACTTTCTTCGGATTCCATCCACAATGGTTCGATTAACATTCTCAACTTGCCCATTGGCTTGGGGGTACGCTACGGAGACCCTGGTGTGTCGTATTCCGTACTGTTGGCAAAAGTCTCTAAAAGGCCAGCAATCGAACTGTCTTCCATTATCACTAACTAGGTGCTCCGGGAGCCCAAATCGACAAATGACCTTCCTCCACAGGAACTTGCGACATTGGAACTCAGTGATAGTTGCCAAGGGCTCGGCTTCTACCCATTTGGTGAAGTAATCCACAGCTACTACACAAAATCGCAGCCGTCCGGGTGCTTGGGGCAAAGGTCCTACAATATCAATTCCCTATTTAGCAAAAGGAATAGCTACCGTGATCAAAGTATAGAAAGAAGCAGGCCGAGTGTCCTTCTTGGCGAAAGACTGACATATCGCACATCTAGCGACTCGGTCGATGCAGTCCTTGACCATAGTGGGCCAATAATATCCTTGTAACACTATCTTGCGGGCAAGCGTATGGGCCCCTTGATGAGCTGAACAAATCCCTCGATGCGCCTCCTCTATGACTTGGTTTGCCTCAGAAGGAAATAGACATCTTAGCAATGGTCCCCCAAATGACTTCTTGTACATGTGACCGTCTATCAACACATAAGCGGGTGATCGTCTCTGGATTTTTGCTGCTTCGGCCGGATCGTTAGGGAGGTCCCCTTTTTCCTTATACCTGCGGATTTCTTCCATCCAGAACACTTCTGGATGTTCCTCGGGATTCAGTTCCTCAGTGATCCAAACGTCTTTTGGAGTGACCTTCTGTTCTATGCTGGGTAGCGAGATTCGTTCATTCTGAGAGATCCTTACGAGATGATCCGGTATTCCTCCTAAGGCCATTTTGGACAGAATATCATCAGCTTCCGTGTTCTCAGCGCGGGGCACGTGTTCTAACTCATAAGCCCGAAATTCACCCAAGAGTCCCTTAGTGACTTTCTTATATTGTCCGAGTCTTTCATTTTTTGCTTCACATGTTCCGGTCACTTGTCCAACCACTAGGCGGGAGTCGGTCTTTATCCGGATCCTCTGGGCTTTAAGGGCTTTTGCCATCCGCAGTCCTCCGATCACGGCCTCGTATTCAGCTTCATTATTGGAGGCTCTGAACTCATATGTTAATGAATAGTACAAGCGGAAGCCTTCAGGAGTTGTCAACATGATTCCACCTCCGCAATGATGTTGACTGGCGGCTCCATCGGCATGCATTTCCCACCAATCCCCTTCCTCAGGGGCCTTGGCGTTGGGTTCTGGACTCTGAGCGGTGCATTCCACTATAAAATCGGCTAAGGCCTGGCCTTTCACTGAGGGGCGCGGGTGGTACTCGATCCCGTTTTGTGTGAGCTCTACGGCCCACTTTACCAAACGCCCCGAAGAGTTGGGATTTCGTAAAACACCTGCCAAAGGCTGATCAGTTAAGACTCGGATGGGATGAGCCTGGAGATACGGTACTAGCTTCCGGGTAGTGATCACTAAAGCGTACACCACCTTTTCCGAGGGGGTGTAATGAATTTCCGAGCCTTTTAAGGCTCGACTGACATAGTAGACCGGATGCTGTATTCGCTCTTCCTCTCGAATTAACACGGAACTAACAGCTTTCTGAGAGGCAACCAGATAGAGAAATAACACTTCTCCTTCCTTCGGGGTAGATAGTAGTGGCGGAGTCTGTAAGTAATCTTTTAACTCGTCAAACGACTTTTGGCATTCTTCCGTCCAACGGAACCCTTCCCTTTTTTTCATGGCTTCAAAAAAGGGTAAGGCCCGGTCTGCTGATTGGACAGGAACCTGTTTAAGGCTGTGACTCGCCCCGTCAACCTTTGTAATTCCTTTAAGGTCCCGGGAGGCTGCATATCGAGTATAGCCTTCACTTTCTCAGGGTTAGGCTCAATTCCTTTCCGAGTGACCATGTAACCAAGGAACTTTCCTCCTCGCACCACAAAGGCGCACTTTTTTGGATTCAACCGTAGATTGTATTTTTCCATTATGGCGAAGGTGGCCGCCAAATCCCCTGCGTGGGTTCTCTCGTCTTTGCTTTTCACAAGCATATCATCCACATAGGCTGCCATGGACTTCCCCAACAGCTCTTTGAACAATCGTCCTACCATTCAGGTATAGGTGGCCCCAGCATTTTTTAATCCAAAAGGCATTACTCGGTAGCAGTATACCCCATCTGGAGTGATAAAAGCAGTCTTTTCCTCGTCAGCAGGGTGCATGAATATTTAATGATAGCCTCGGAAGGAGTCCATGAAGCTCAGTAAGTCATAGCCGGCCGTCTCGTCAAGCAACTGATCGATCCTTGGTAAAGGGAAAGGATATTTCGGACAGGCTTGATTAAGATCTGTGTAATCGACACACATTCGCCAGGCGGGAGGTTTTGGTACAAGTAGAGCCGTCAAAACGGGCTTAGCCCGCCGGGTTAGCCCGTCCCGCCCCGCGAAAAGGGTGGGGCGGACTTTGTTATTTTGAGCCCGTATTTTGGAGGGCTTTTTAGCCCGCCACCGCCTAACCAGCAGGCTTGGCGGGGCGGGCTTAACGGGCTGGCGAGGGCCCGCCAAGACACACACACATATTTATTTATTTATTTAATAAACCAATTTTGGTTTACAGTTTACGAACTGTAAACCAAAATTGGTTTATATATATATATATATATATATATATATATATATATATATTAAATAAAGTTTTAAAAAATTAGTATATTGTATAAATGATTTGTTATTGGCTTATGGATTATCACATTATGTATTTGATTATTTATTAGTTATTTTAATATATATATTTAATACTCTTTATATTAATTTTTATGTAAATTTAAAATATTTAATATTTGGCGGGCCCGCGGGCTTAAGGTAGGGCGGTGCGGGGCATCTTTCCTTAGGCCTGTATTTTGGCGGGCTTTTTAGCCCGCACCCGTCAATGGCGGGCTTTGGCAGGCCCCGCCCCGCCGGCCCATTTCGACACCTCTAGGTACAAGCACCACGTTGGCAAGCTAATCCGGGTACTTTACTTCGCGGATATGCTGCGCAGCCATCTGGGTTTCTATCTCCTTGTTAACGAATTCTCGTCGATTCGCCGAGAGGTATCTTTTTTTCTGAATCACAGGTTTGTGGTTAGGGTTGACGGCCAGTCAATGGCAAATGACCGACCAGTCAACTCCCGGCATGTCTTCAGGGCCCCATGCAAATACCTTCTGATACTTTCGTAATTTCTGTATGATTTCTTGTTTGACTTTCTCAGCCAAACCAATTCCAATCTTCACCCGTCTCTCAGGGCGCAAAGGGTCAATCTCAATTTCTTCTAGTTCTACCGCCGGCTCTGGTCGGTCAAGACTCTTTAGATGTTCCTCCTGACTAGTGATGGCGTGAACCCTTAGGTCCTTTTTCCCAATCTCTCGGCAGGACTGTAAATAACAATCCCTAGCTACCTTTTGGTCGCATTGAGCGACTCCTATCCCATTGGGAGTCCGAAATTTCAGACAAAGATGTTCGAGGGAGATGAGAGCGCCCAGATCTTCTAATCCAGGTCGCCCCAGAATCATATTATGAGAGCAGGATAGGTCGACTACCACGAACTCCATGTCTATGCTTCGAAGGTTGGGAAAGGTCCCAATTTCAACCGGTAAACGTATGGATCCCTCCGACTCGATTGAGTCCCCGGTAAAACCGGCCAAGGGTGTTTTCAATGGTTTCAGCTTGTTACGTTGTAACCCCAGCCTCTCAAACACTTCTAAATACAAGATGTTCACGCTACTCCCTGTGTCCACTAGGACTCTTCGGACTACCGTGCCATGGACGTCCATGGCAATAACCAAAGCATCCCGATGGGGGTGTTGGCTTCGGGGTAAATCCTCATCAGTAAACAAAATGGGTTCTCGACATACCTCTTTTAAACTATCGTCCCGACCGTAGATGGTTCCCACATATAGTTGCCGAGCCCAAGCTTTCCGAGAACCGGACGAATCCCCTCCTTCCGGTCCTCCTACTATCATGTTGATAACGGGTTTGTGCTTCCAATTAGTTTCCTCTACCTCAGAGGCAGGCTGTTTTCCTCGATTAGAGCGTGAATCGGTTTTATCGGAATGCGGATGCCGCCTCCATTGATTAGGTGGAGGCGGAGCACCTTTCTGTATCATTGCCTCTATTTCTCTCCGCAGGTAAGAACACTCATCCGTGTCTGCCTGGCGACTGGCTCTTTGGATAGCTTCCACATACGTCTTTGGGCGGTCATTGTGAAGATCAATGAACAATTTGCCCGCTCGGAGCGACTCCATGAAAAAGGTGATAGCTACTTGCTCGTCTAACCCCTCAATGGTTTGTATCTCCTTTTGCCAGCGAGCCAGATACGTCTTCAAAGCTTCTCCTTCATCTTGACTTATCCCACTCAGGTGGGTAAGATTGCGCTGCGGCTTGATGTTTACGCCGTAGTGGGTAAGGAATCGATCGGCCAAATCATTAAAGCATCGAATGGAACGGCTCGGTAGTGCTAGAAACCATTTTTTTGCGAGTCCCTTAAGAGTAGGGAGGAAAGCCTTGCACATAAGTGGCTCTTCCACCCCTAAGACTTGCATTTTAGCCTGGTAACTGACCAGATGTTCTCGGGGATCCCCTTCCCGTCGAAAGTGGCATGTTCCGGGATCTTTAGGTCCGCGGGAGCCCGATTATCCATAATTTCATCAACGAAGGGCGAGGAGGTTAGTAGATTCTCCGCGGAAGGCCTACCTTGCCTTCAAATTGATCCTGTAAATTTTGTAGCCTTCGCTCGAATCCTTCCATTTGACTTCGGCGGTACTTAGGTTCCGCGGGAGATTCCATAATTTTGTATGATTAAGATGTGTTATAGAGACATTTATAATTTAAAAACCAGTTATCACAAGAAAACCATATCTAATACTATCCCAGACAAGTTCAATTCAAAACATAGCAAGTATTCTACATCATGACATGTCCATACAAAAACATAACAAGTATTATTGACTTAATGAAAATAATCAGTAGGCTATATGCAGGTGTAAATAAAATGAAAAAATAAAACAAAGTAAAACAAAAGGGGAACTTTATAAAATGAGCTAGACAAACATAGGAATTAGAAAAATTAGTTTAAAAAAAAAACTTCATTAACCACATTTGCAAGGGATTCGCAGTGAAGCTCTTTGGAATCTCTGTCCAAGAACCACCCACTACTGCAAGCATTCTACAAATAGTAGCCAGTTCAAAGGAGTTGAGATAGTTGGCTAATGTTGACAAGAAGTCCAACTAATGTTACAATTAAGAATCAAAATCTCAAAGTCAGATAACATTAGCCGGATTTCAAACCAAAGGGTGTAATTGAGAATGAACATCCCAAGTGACATTTAATATACCAAAAGTTAAGAAGATCTGAATGCACATGGATAAAGTTTATATGTCACAATGGTGGCGGACTGGCAGCGATGGCGGGGATTCGCGGTGGCGGTCACAAGAACAGAAACACCTGCAAAAATACAGAAAAAAAGAGAGAGAGAACAAAGTCGCAGGGGTGGGGGGATTCAAGTGCCTAGGTAGACTCCCGCAACGGTGGCGGACTGGCGGCGACGACAGGGATTCACAGAGCTGCATGGGTGAGTCGCGACAGCGGCAGCAACGGCTTCGATTGTCGTCTTCGTCGGTTTAGCAGGGAGTCGTCGGCGGAGGCTTCTAGCTTCATCGTTGTCGTCTTCGTCCGTTTGGCAGTGGCTATGCGGCTCATCCGCCGCGACTTGGAGACTAGCAGTTTGTAAAGTCCTCTATAAAATATTCAAATTGAGCCCAATAATTGACAATAAAGAAGCCAACATTGTAGCAGGGCAAGGAGAAACCACCGTTACTCATAGAGCCGCAAGGGAGGTAGAGAAGGTTGCAGAGTCGCGGACTCACAGGGAGGTGGAGGTGTGCGTGAATGCGGCTGTGTCTTTAGGTTTAGAAATTAGGGTTGAAGGTTAAAAGCTTTATATATATATATATATATATTATAAATCGGCGTGATACGACGTCGGCTAGGAGTGGTAGCCGACGTCGTATTGCGCCTGGGCTTAATGATACGACGTCGGCTACCACTCATAGCCGACGTCGTATCGATGGCCGAATGCCATTATAGGCGCGATACGACGTCGGCTAGGAGCGGTAATCGACGTCGTATGCGTGGGCCTAATACTAATGGGATACGACGTCGGCTAACCAACCTAGCCGACGTCGTATCGTCCGCCGATGGCTAATATACACGATGCGACGTCGGCTAATCTCTTAGCCAACGTCGTATCGCACCGTAGTCTAATCTACACCCTTTAACGTCGGTTATTTACTAATAACCGACGTTAAAGGGTTTTTATTTGTTTTTAATTAAATAGTGAACCTTTAACGTCGGGTAATTATTTAGCCAACGTTAAATAGCCGACGTTGTATGTGATTTCTGTAGTAGTGGTGACTTGAGTATTGATAATGATCCAGTCTCATTTATCCAAGCCATACAGGGCAATAATTCTCATTTTGGTTATAAAGAGACTTTCTCTCTAGTTTATAAGAAAGACTCTTTGAGAATTATTTTAGCTTTGGTGGCTCATTTTGATCTTGAGCTTCACCAAATGGATGTTAAAATTGCCTTTCTAAATGATGAATTAGAAGATGATGTATACATGGATCAGCCGCAAGGCTTCATGGCCACAGGAAAGGAAAATATGGTATGTAGATTGAAGAAGTCGATCTATGGATTAAAATAGGCTTCAAAACAATGGTACTTGAAATTTAATATTGTATTGTCATTTGGTTTTGTAGAGATCACTGTTGATAGGTGTATCTACATGAAGGTTAATGGAAGCAAGTTTGTAATCCTAGTATTATATGTTGACGACGTTCTTTTGGCTGCTAATGATAAAGGTATAATGCGTGATGTTAAAGAATATCTTTCTAAGAACTTTGAAATGAAGGATAAGAGTGAGACTTCATTTGTGATTAGAATAGAAATGTTCCATGATAGATCACAAGGGATTTTAGGTTTATCCCAGAAGGCTTACATTAACAATGTTTTAGAAAGATATAAACTGGAAAACTGCAAAGAAGGTCCTATGATACTTACAAGGTACTAACGACCACATGCTCACATATAGAAGGAAGAATAACCTGGAGGTTATAGGTTATTCAGACTCAGACTATGGCGGATGTTTGGATAACAGAAACTCCACATTCGGACATATTTTCCTACTTGCTGGTGGATCAATATCTTGGAAAAGTGTGAAGGAGTCTGTCATTGCTCCTTTCACTATGGAGGTAGAATTTGTAGCATGCTTTGAGGCTACAGATTCAAATCCTCATGGTTGCGCAATTTCATTCCCGGTTTGGGTATTGTCAACACTATAGCCAAACCATTGAGGATTTATTGTGATAATGCCGCAATTATGTTATTCTCAAAGAACGACAGATATACTAAAGGTGACAAGTACATGGATTTGAAATTTCTGTCTGTTAAGGAGAAGGTACAAAATCAAAAGAGTATCAATAGTGCATTTTGGCACCGATCTTGTGATCGCGGATCCGTTGACGAAGGGATTGGCGCCCAAAACCTTCATTGGCCATGTTGGTAAAATGGGCATACTGGTAAAGTCCTTGTATAACGGTTAATCCTGCCATACATTTATAGATTTATGTTTGATTAGCACATTGGGTTGTTGATACTCTTAGATATCTATTCAGGTTTTGATTTTGTTAGTGTTGATGTTGATCACTTATTTATGCATAATTCAGAAGTGATAACATTGGTCTTATTTATTTAAGACATAAGGAATAAGGTACTTTTGGATTTTACCTTATTATTATGGTTCGAATTCTTATTAACTGTGATACATGGAAGGGAGCAGGATGCTATGTCAAGCCTATAACTGCCATTATTCAGTTAGTAAAGTTCGATGGGGTTCTGACTTCTACATTTTCATATTAAGTGAGCTCAAATTAATGATTGAAAATGTAAAGTCACACTTATATGAATCAAGTGGGAGAATGTTAGAAATAATTTATTCCTAACATTGATTCATATAATAAAGGTGTCATGCTTATATGAATCAAGTGGGAGACTGTTAGAAATAATTATTTCCTAATATTGATTTATATAATAAAGGTTGTAATTCCATAAGGGACTCATGTTGATGATTAGTGATGTATAAAGGCAGAATTATTGGGTGAAATTCACTCCCTCTCATTCTGTTAAAATTTAAGTTTATAAGGGTTAAAAGATGTATAATGGAAAAAGGATATGGGTTCTCCCAAAATGAGGTTTCATATTCCTAAAGGGATTTCTATTCCTGAAAGGAGGTTTCCCATCTGTTTGAAAGAGGGTTTCTCATCACATCTATAAATACCCAAGAAAACTCTAGGGATCATATGGTTTTCCAATCATAGGTTTCTAGTCTATGAGTTTTCTAGTCTCCATATCATCAGGAGGTGATTAAGGCATATAGATCAGAGATGTGAATCATTCTTGATTATTCAAGTTAGAGATCATATGGAATCAAGTAAGTCTTTATCCTTATTCTTGTTTTAATTAAAGATCCATGATAATGAACATTGTTTAGTTGATTGATTTGATTTACATGCGACTCATTGTTAACTGTGCTTCCGCATTCAAGTTATAAGTGCATAACGGTCTTAATTAACATATACTACCAAAAATATGTAATATTTAATTTGGTAATATAATTTTGCTATTATCAATATAAAGTATTTACAAAATATAATATAATACGTGATACTACAAAAAAGAAATCTAATATTTAATTGGTAGTAATATTTCTTGTCAAAATTACACTTGCACCACATCAGTCGTCATTAATTTATGTTAGGAAGCCCTCATAACTAGATTCTGATGATACCAATAAAAGGAAGTTAGACCCCTCATTTTTGCCTTATTATATCATATGTTAGCATAGAACGAGAACATGGTCGAATCATTGTAATTCTCTAGATCCCGTGCTCTTAATTTCATATATCTCAACAATGACTAGCTATGTGTCTGAAAGAGTAGTTTTAGCGGTGGTGTGGAAGGTGGTAAAACGGAGATGAAATCCCTGAGTGTCGTGTTATCGACAGATGGCATATTGGAGAGTTTACACAAGCTACACTTAACTACTAAGACAATTTGAAAACAAGGTAATAACAAGGCATTGGTAAGGGAAGAGATTCAATTAAACTAAAACACGAGTAGGGTAAACGGATTGGATTGGGGTCACTCAACTCTTGCACTCAACGGACTATGGTAGAAGTCAAAATGACAATTGATCTACCTAAGGAAACTATACGCACTACACCGAGTGGCGTCACCACTACTATAGAAATCACATACAACGTCGGCTAATTAACGTCGGCTAAATAATTAGCCGACGTTATATGTTATTTAAAAAATTAAAAATAAAAAAAAACCCTTTAACATCGGTTATTAGGTAATAACCGACGTTAAAGGTTTGAACCTAAAACTATTACGCGATACGACGTCTGCTAGGTGTTTAGCCGACGTCGTATCGCAAACTCACACCGGCCGACCCTTGATACGACGTCGGCTAGGACATTAGCCGACGTCGTATCACGAATGCACTCAGCCCACCGTGCAATACGACGTCGGCTAGGACTTTAGTCGACGTCGTATTGCGCCGTATTATATATAATGGACCTACAACGTCGGTTATTATAAATAACCGACGTCGTAGGGTGTGTAATAAAGCCATTTGATCCACAACAACCTAAAAATTGCATCATGTTAATAACAGAGTTCAAATCCCCAAAATCAAATCGGCTTATTTTGAACTCGCCACATACTATGCCGCTGCCGCAACACACCGACGCCGCCGCCGCATCACACCTACGCCGCCGCCGAATTACACCTACGCCGCCGCTGCAGCACACATACGTCTTCTTCCCACACGCCGCCGCACGTCATCACCACTCCTCTCCTCGACGCTTGCCGCACGCCGTCCAGCCACCGCCTTCTCGGATCTTCTACGCTCGCTGCGAAGCCGCGGCCCAGCGCCGTCAAGCGCCGCAGCCCGTCGCGCCGTCCACATCTGACGCCTCTAGCCCCATCGCTATCCAGCCCTCCAGCCGCGCCGTCGCCGTCCAGGTAATATTTCAATTTTTTTTGTTTTTAATTTCATTTACTTTATTTGTTATATATATTAGGAATTTTTGTTATTTGTTATATATTTCGTGCTTGTATTTCACGGATCCAAATCCAGCACAAGGGAAAAGCATATATGTTATCTCAAATTCCTAAGATGTGATTAAAGAGCTCAGATACTTGTAAATGAATGATTTTTTCCTTGTGTTCTAGCTCATTTGGTTGGGCAAGCTTGCTCTTGAGCCAACAACTTATTTCTGATTAAATACTTGTTTATACTAACTAGCTTAGAGGTAATATGCAAAGTTCTACAAATTTGTTGCCCTTACTTATCCTTTAAATTTCTGGTGTTAATACTAGTGATGTATGTTCTATTATATTCAAATAATATGCTGGTTGATTTTATATACTGGTAGGTAATTAAATTTTATCTCTGGACATTCATTTAGCATACCTTGAGAGTGTGAATGTGTCATATTACTGATTTAGGTGCTTTAGTGAGAAGCTTATTTACAGGTATTTACCCATGAAATTTCTTGTTTCTATTAGGCTGTTAGAGTATTTGCTAAATTCATAACCTTCCTACTCATTAAAACACAGGAACAAGGACGAGATATAAGTCTCTTCTATGACTTTCCAAAGAGTGGAAACTTGTGGAAACTTCAAAGAGTGGAAACTTGTGGTGAACGAAATTGTCCGATTCACAAAGGTGGATTTTACCTCATTGGTTGTTAGGCCATTGCGGTATTGTGCTATGTTTGATTTTAGGCAATTAAATGTACAGAATAGGCCGAGTAGGTTTTAGGCAATTAAATGTACAGAATATCATGCTCTATGCTATTTGTAGTGGTTTATTTATTTCAATGATGATGTGAATTTCTTTTGAAACAAGTTTCTTGGTATTGGCAATTGTGAGACTTGACTACTAGTCCACTACTCTAAAACTATAATAATTTGGGAATTTGATTGCTGATTTTTTGATATATGTGGTTACACAGCTCTAGAATATGAGATTTTAACTACAATTTATGTTGTCTGTATATAATGGAGAGGAGGTGCCCTTTTAAGCACAATAAGAAATCCAGGTTAGTGATTCTTCCTTTAGCTTTTGATTTTTCTACAGTTTTGACTTGTGGTAGTTGTCAAACTGAATCTTTTGGTTGCCCGGGTTCCCAGTTTGGTGCGAATCTTATAAGATTGTGTTTCTATATTTATTATTTTGAATAGCACTATGAATGATTTGGGGATTAAAGTTTTTCATTGTCTCTGCTAATTTTTAGTATTTTTTTAGGTGGGTTTGCAATCAAGAGAAAGGATTGTGGTGGAAAATTTGCAAAGAGAATTCAATGTGCTGCATAGCCACTGGAACTCAGGTAAAGGGTGAAATGTCATTTGCATACAGACCTTCACATGTAGATGCAACTTATGACTTCAAATATGGAGTAAGATCAGTAAAGGTAATGCCATACAAAACTGAATAAGTATTAACCTTTGGAGCTTAACAATATCTTTATACATTTAATCAATAAATGTTGAAACTGTTTCTTGGTTGTTTTATGCATAATGACTGTATAGGGTGGTGGCAGATCTTCAGCAAGAGAAACCATTGGAAGAGTTGCTGCTGGAGCAGTTGCAAAGAAAATTCTCAAACAGTACTGTGGAACTGAGGTGGGTTACTCTCTCCTTCAAGGTTCCTGGAATACCTTCAGGCTTCAACTATAAGCATATGCTCTTATTATTACCTTGGTTTGATATATATATAGATGTAGACTCCATTCTGTGTTGGTGAAATTTAATCTTATAAGCATGTGAATTAAGAGCTCATATCTATATTTCCACAGATTGTGAGATTTATTGCTTTTATTAATTTTGATATTATAAATATTGTGAGATTTATTGCTTTTATTAATTTTGATATTATAAATATTGTGAGATTTATTGCTTTTATTAATTTTGATATTATAAATATAAATTGTACAGATTTTGAATGTGATTGTGATAGCTATATATATTTGAGCAGGTTTTGGGTGTAAATAGAAAAATAAAATGAATATTTAAAAAAAATTACCCTACAACGTCGGCTAGTCTTATTAGCCGACGTTGTAGGGTAATTTTTTTGTTTTTAAATTACCTACAATGTCGGCTATTTGTAAATAGTCGACGTTGTAGGGTATGTTTTCAAATTACCTACAACGTCGGCTATTTGTAAAGAGCCGACGTTGTAGGGTATTTTAGTAGTTTTCAAATTACCTACAACGTCGGCTATTTGTAAATAGCCGACGTTGTAGGGTATTTTATTTATTTTCAAATTACCTACAACGTCGGCTATTTGTAAATAGCCGACGTTGTAGGGTATTTTAGTAGTTTTCAAATTACCTACAACGTCGGCTATTTGTAAATAGCCGACTTTGTAGTGTATTTTAGTAGTTTTCAAATTACCTACAACGTCGGCTATTTGTAAATAGCCGACGTTGAATGTGTACCTTACAACGTCGGTTAACATTTAGCCGACGTTGTATGTGTACCTTACAACGTCGGCTAACATTTAGCCGACGTTGTATGTGTACACATACAACGTCGGCCAGATCAACGTCGGATTTTAGTCGACGTTAATGTAACCCCTCGTCTATTCCGATAAGTTTATGGTTCGAAAAATATTTTTTTTAGGCTATGACATTTATGAGATGATCTCTCGGTACTTCAGAAGGATTTTTATAAGTGAGACTAGTTATTAATAAGCTGCGATCTACGTACCGGTCACGAACCGTAAAATTTTTGAGGATGTATATACAGTTCGAATTTCCCTAAGAAATGGATTATTAAGCATGGTACGATTAAGCCTGAACTTCCTATTTAGTTCAAGTGAGAATTAAACGGACTGTAAGAGTGAATTTGTTACGGACCTTCGTACCACTATATTTCGCGAGATACCGGAAAATTCCCAACTTCAGTGGTTAATGACGGGATTATTTTTAGAATAATTTTGGTATCAAAATTTTCCCGAATTAAGTTATATTCCTCCAAACTTTTATCTGATTTAATCCCTAACTGGCAAGGGAGTCTTACTCAACAAGGCATATCATGGAATTTTGACAAGTGTCACCATTATTTACCACATAGTAATAAATAATTAATTAAATGGGAAGAATATGGGATAAGCTAAGCCATGCTAAGATGTAACTTACACTCCAAGTCTTCCCCTCTCTCTCCCACTCTCATTTTTCGAAAAATCAGGAAGGAAAAAAAAAGAAGAGAAAAAAAAATATCATCTTCCTCTTGGATCCAAGAACTCCATAGCTATTTTCTTCAACACAAGTGCTTCCATAAAAGGTAAAACTTTGGTTTATTCGGTTATTATGGCTAGAATCCTTCCTAGAACTTAAGTTTAAGCTAAGGATTCATGAAAAATGTTGTTATTATGGTGATTTTATTTAGGATCTTCGGTGAAAGTTTTGGAGGAGGAAATCACAACTTGTCTACGGTAGTAAAACCTACTTGGGAGGTAAGGAATCCCTTAAGTTGGTTTAGTCACTTGAAAATGAACAAATGCTAGTAAATTATGAGACTAGGAATTTTTATGTGAAAATTATGTGTTAAGTTTGTGGATCTACAAGTTGGCTCAAAGGACTACACCTTCATTTTTGGTAATTTTTGTATGCATGTTCATAGCTAATTTATGCATGTATATGTTGTATTTATGTCCATATAGGCTTATACTTGTGAAAATAGGGGAAAATCGAGGCGTTGCAACCCAGTTTTTGCTGCCCGAAGTTGGCAGATCCGGATGGACGCGGCCGTGGACGCGCGTCCACCGCGCGTCCATCGACGTCCAACGTTTCGGCGTCACGGCCGAAAGGCCGGACGCGACCACGGACGTGCGTCCGTTGCGCGTTCGTGGGTGTCCAATGTTTCGGCGTCAAGCCGAACGGGCGGACGCGGCTCGGACGCGCGCGTCCGGCGCTGCGGACATCCGCGAGCCTGCGCGACGTGGATCCGTTTTTGACCGAACTTTATTCCGATGTTTTTGCTCTTGAATGTTGTGATGTTTGGAAGGCCTACGGGCAACCGAGTCAATTTTGAAAGTTCAAATATTATTTTGTAAATTATGTTCATCAATTTGGAGAAAAACCGTGTTTTTAAGAAATAAGCGTGACCCTTATCACTTGGGAATTTTATGGTGAAAAGTCATTGGCAAACATGAGTATTTTGGAAATATATTTGGATAAGAAATGATTGTTTTGGGTCATCATGTGAAAATACTAATTAAACCCAAGGAAAGAAAGAATGTTTTGAAAACCTTAGTTTCTGGATAATGTTATTGAGATGTTTGACTTGCGGGAGGCTTGTGAGCCGGGGCCCGGAAGTTGTTGAGATGTTTAACTTGCGGGAGGCTTGTGAGCCGTGGCCCGAAGTTATTGAGATGTTTGACTTGCGGGAGGCTTGTGAGCCGGGGCCCGGAAGTTATTGAGATGTTTGACTTGCGGGAGGCTTGTGAGCCGTGGCCCGAAGTTATTGAGATGTTTGACTTGCAGGAGGCTTGTGAGCCGGGGCCCGGAAGTTGTTGAGATGTT
>NC_044925.1:9092729-9162260 GCF_003576645.1 Ipomoea triloba
GTGACAATGGATTTCCTTACTTAGCCGTCGTGCTAACTACACTTCATTGTGTCCTTTATTAGATGCAGTCTAGCGTGGGCCCCTGTGGCCGATGAGCTCTGAATAGGATGGGAGTCGAGGTTGAAGACTACTCTATCCTAGAATAGACACCCTGGAAGGTTTATTTCCATATGTACACTTTTGGATGTTGATATGGTTCTTTGAGGTTGTAAGTTTAGCCTTAGCGTTTGGGTATAGGAGAGATACCTAAGCGTGGCGGTAACACCCAGTTTTCTGCTGGTTAGATGCTTCCGCAATGTATTGTATCATTAGGGATTTTGTAATAAATCCAAGAGGTGAAAATTGGGGTGTTACAGTTAAAGGGTCCATTTAGCCGACGTTAAAAGCCGTCTGTGTAGTAGTGCATTCTCGGACTCCCAAGTCCGCATTCGGGTGGGGCATTTCACCAAACATCTTGTCTACGAGTTTCCTCCGGACCTCATCCTCCCTGATCGAGGGTGGGAGATGTGAGCACCTAGGCTCTCACACACTTGTGATATCTCGCCAAGTGTGCGACCATAACTCTTGATGTAATTGGGAGCTCTCAACTCATCAAGATCAAGCATGATCATAACTCACAACATAGGTAAAACAAAGTCAATTCAGTCTCTAACTAAGCAATTCAATTCATAAGTGCAAGAGCTTTAGGTCTCCTAATCCAATCCTAGCTAATTAGCTACTAGAGTTCATAATCAAGGCTAACATTGCTTCAATTTTGATTTCTAATGTAAAATTGCAATAAGAATAATATTCAAGATAAAGCTTCATTTTAGCAATTGAAATAACAAAATAGGAAATGAAAAGTGTTACCAATTGAAGTCTACAATCCAATTTAAGCTTGATTCCTCTAAAGATCTTCTTCAATCCTTGTTCTCTTCTCCTTTCTCTCTCTAGAAACCTAATATAGAACTCTCTAATATGAAAATCTAAAGTTGGAACTGAATTGGAACTCCCTAATTTGCTAAAATGTCCCCCTTTTATAGTTCCCGCGCATGCTCCTCAAGTGACATGTCCACGCTTGCGTCCACGCGTGGAAAAAGGCGTGGATCGATTTTGGAAACTACCCACGTCTGTTCCCACGCGTGGAAGGGTAATTCTCCCTTCTCCTTTTGCTTCTTCACTTGCGCGGGTTGGTTTTGATTGTGCCATGGCCGGTCCATCTTCTCATTAATCTTTCACATCGTCTTGTGATCTCTTCGTGATCCCGAACTTATTATATTTCTTTCAAAACATTCTAAAGATAGCATTCTCACAAGTATTATCACATTAAAGCATAAATACCACAAATTGTTTCACAACAAGGCACTAATCATCACTAAATGACCCTTGAATAGACCCTAACCATAGGTACTTTTGGCACCTTTCAAGTTTCCACAATTTAGACCTTAACCATAGGTACTTTTGGCACTAATCATCACTAACTCGCCAAATATCATGAACCCTAATTTTATTGTGAATTGCCTTCTTCTTCCTTGCTTGATTCATCTTCCTTGGCTTCGGGAGAGCTTGCTTCCGTCCTTGGCTCTTCATTGATTGTGGTTTTCTTTTGTGGTGGAATAGCCTCGAGAAGTGCTTTCCCACTCCTCAACGTAACGGCATGGACATCGGATTCCCTTTGTGCTTGAAACATGTCCATCATATTCACAAGGGTGGTCTCTACTTCTTTAAGAGGTTGGAGCGTTTCTTGATGAAGTTCTTGTATTTCTCCCAACATTTTCTTCGTTATAGCCTCTTTGAGGTTTGCATTTTCTTCCTTNCTTTTGGGTGACAATGGATTTCCTTACTTAGCCGTCGTGCTAACTACACTTCATTGTGTCCTTTATTAGATGCAGTCTAGCGTGGGCCCCTGTGGCCGATGAGCTCTGAATAGGATGGGAGTCGAGGTTGAAGACTACTCTATCCTAGAATAGACACCCTGGAAGGTTTATTTCCATATGTACACTTTTGGATGTTGATATGGTTCTTTGAGGTTGTAAGTTTAGCCTTAGCGTTTGGGTATAGGAGAGATACCTAAGCGTGGCGGTAACACCCAGTTTTCTGCTGGTTAGATGCTTCCGCAATGTATTGTATCATTAGGGATTTTGTAATAAATCCAAGAGGTGAAAATTGGGGTGTTACAGTTAAAGGGTCCATTTAGCCGACGTTAAAAGCCGTCTGTGTAGTAGTGCATTCTCGGACTCCCAAGTCCGCATTCGGGTGGGGCATTTCACCAAACATCTTGTCTACGAGTTTCCTCCGGACCTCATCCTCCCTGATCGAGGGTGGGAGATGTGAGCACCTAGGCTCTCACACACTTGTGATATCTCGCCAAGTGTGCGACCATAACTCTTGATGTAATTGGGAGCTCTCAACTCATCAAGATCAAGCATGATCATAACTCACAACATAGGTAAAACAAAGTCAATTCAGTCTCTAACTAAGCAATTCAATTCATAAGTGCAAGAGCTTTAGGTCTCCTAATCCAATCCTAGCTAATTAGCTACTAGAGTTCATAATCAAGGCTAACATTGCTTCAATTTTGATTTCTAATGTAAAATTGCAATAAGAATAATATTCAAGATAAAGCTTCATTTTAGCAATTGAAATAACAAAATAGGAAATGAAAAGTGTTACCAATTGAAGTCTACAATCCAATTTAAGCTTGATTCCTCTAAAGATCTTCTTCAATCCTTGTTCTCTTCTCCTTTCTCTCTCTAGAAACCTAATATAGAACTCTCTAATATGAAAATCTAAAGTTGGAACTGAATTGGAACTCCCTAATTTGCTAAAATGTCCCCCTTTTATAGTTCCCGCGCATGCTCCTCAAGTGACATGTCCACGCTTGCGTCCACGCGTGGAAAAAGGCGTGGATCGATTTTGGAAACTACCCACGTCTGTTCCCACGCGTGGAAGGGTAATTCTCCCTTCTCCTTTTGCTTCTTCACTTGCGCGGGTTGGTTTTGATTGTGCCATGGCCGGTCCATCTTCTCATTAATCTTTCACATCGTCTTGTGATCTCTTCGTGATCCCGAACTTATTATATTTCTTTCAAAACATTCTAAAGATAGCATTCTCACAAGTATTATCACATTAAAGCATAAATACCACAAATTGTTTCACAACAAGGCACTAATCATCACTAAATGACCCTTGAATAGACCCTAACCATAGGTACTTTTGGCACCTTTCAAGTTTCCACAATTTAGACCTTAACCATAGGTACTTTTGGCACTAATCATCACTAACTCGCCAAATATCATGAACCCTAATTTTATTGTGAATTGCCTTCTTCTTCCTTGCTTGATTCATCTTCCTTGGCTTCGGGAGAGCTTGCTTCCGTCCTTGGCTCTTCATTGATTGTGGTTTTCTTTTGTGGTGGAATAGCCTCGAGAAGTGCTTTCCCACTCCTCAACGTAACGGCATGGACATCGGATTCCCTTTGTGCTTGAAACATGTCCATCATATTCACAAGGGTGGTCTCTACTTCTTTAAGAGGTTGGAGCGTTTCTTGATGAAGTTCTTGTATTTCTCCCAACATTTTCTTCGTTATAGCCTCTTTGAGGTTTGCATTTTCTTCCTTAGTTTCATTGATAAGAGCATTGAGGCACTTCTCAAGGTCATCCTGCTCATTGTTATATGAAAAAGGTTGGTTCGAAGACGAGGGAGAACACGGTTGTGGCTCAGCTTGGTCCACCCATGGACTATGGGCGTGGATTGTCTTTGTAGTTTTTCCATGCCCCATCCACGCGTGGGGCGGTTGTGGACGAGCTACAGTCTGCAACATGACTTCGGTTTTGATTTCTTGGTTTATGGAGGGGTGCTATAGGGTGATGTGGCGGCTCATATGTGTAAGGGTAATGAGGGGGTGAGTAGTGGTGCATGGCATACGCTCTTTCATGATAGTATAGTGAAGGTGAAGGTGGTGTATAGTGGTAGGGGGGAGGATATTGATAGGCATAGGGTGAGTAATATGGTGGAGGTGGATAATATTGTGGTGGTGGAGGATAGTAGGGGTCTCCATTACAGGGTGGATACCCGCAAGGAGGTCTATCTTCATGTGGTGGATGATGATCCATATGCTTGACAATTGTACCTACAAATAATGGTGAAACAAAGAAATGGAGCACAAGATGTAGCTCCTTATGTGGTTAGCTCAAAATGTGTCTGACAAGTTTGAAATGAGATGAAGTGATCAATGGTAAAGCAAATTGAAAAGGGAGCAACCATACAAACAAATTGTCTATGTAATCAAAGTAAAAAGTCTAATCTACATCGTTTGTCATCCCTTGCAACGATGCCATTTTGAAAGAGTAGCTTTAGAGGTGGTGTGGAAGGTGGTAAAACGGAGATGAAATCCTCGAGTGTCATGTTCTCGACGGATGGGAAATTGGAGAGTTTACAGAAGTTACACTTAACTACTAAGACAATTGAGAACAAGAGAATCACAACGCATTGGTAAGGGAAGAGATTCAATTCAACTAAAACACGAGTAAAGTAAACGGATTGGATTGGGGTCCCTCAACTCTTGCACTCAACGGGCTATGGTAGAAGTCAAAATGACAATTGATCTACCTAAGGAAACTATACATACTACACCGAGTGGTGTCACACTCGGACTTCCAAGTCCTCATTCGGTTGGGGCATTCCATCGGACCTCAACCTCCCGGATCGAGGGCGGGAGATGTGAGCACCTAGGCTCTCACACACTTGCGATATCTCGCCAAGTGTGCGACCCTAACTCTTTATGTAATTAGGGCCCTCAACTCAGCAAGATCAAGCATGATCATACTCACAACATAGGTAAAATAAAGTCAATTCAATCTCTAACTAAGCAATTCAATTCATAAGTGGAAGAGCTTTACGTCTCCTAA
Source organism: Ipomoea triloba (assembly GCF_003576645.1). Taxonomy (NCBI): domain Eukaryota; kingdom Viridiplantae; phylum Streptophyta; class Magnoliopsida; order Solanales; family Convolvulaceae; genus Ipomoea; species Ipomoea triloba. The sequence continues at coordinate 9,097,619 of NC_044925.1, forward strand.
TGCAAACCTAGCTAATTAGCCACTAGAGTTCATAATCAACGCTAACATTGCTTCAATTTCGATTTCAAAAGTAAAATTGCAAGAAGAACAATATTCAAGATAAAGCTTCAATGTAGCAATTGAAATTACAAAATATGAAATGAAAAGTGTTACCAATTGAAGTCTACAATCCAATCTAAGCTTGATTCCTCTCAAGATCTTCTTCAATCATTGTTATCTTCTCCTTTCTCTCTCTAGAACCCTAACCTAGAGCTCTCTAATATTAAAATCTAAAGTTGGAACTGAATTAGAACTCCATAATTTTCTGAAATGTCCCCCTTTTATAGTTCTTGCGCATGCTCCTTAAGTGACTTATCCACGCCTGTGTCCACGCATGTACACAAGCGTGGATCGATCCTGGATACTTCCCACGTCTGTTCCCACGTGGAACAGATGCGGAAGGGTAATTCCCCCTTCTCCTTTTTCTTCTTCACTTGTGCGGGTTGGTTTTGAGTGTGCCATAGTCGGTCCATCTTCTCATTAGTTCTTCACCTCATCTCGTGATCTCTTCATGATCTAGAACTTATTAGATTCCTTTTAAAACATTCTAAAGATGGCATTCTCATAAGTGTTAACACATCAAAACATAAATACCACAAATTGTTTCACAACAAGGTACTAATCATCACTAAACAACCCTTAAATAGACCCTAACCATAGGTGCTTTTGGCACCTATTAGTGTCTAAGGACAAGTCATGAAGCTCAAGTTGCCTGAAGATCGAAAACTCAAAGAGCACTTGAAGGTCGAAGACTTGAAGATTTGTAGACAAGGCCAAGAAGTACAAAGAGGCAAAATCATGAAAGGGCCCACCTCTTGATGACCACCAAGGCCGAATGATAAAGAAAGATCACCCGAGGAGCTATTGAGAGAATGATAAAGTCAATAATTCTTTATTGAGTATTAAGGCACGAATCAATCTTGACTCGTGTGGATAAGCCTGAGAACATTCTTTGCGTGACTTATTGTCCGAAACTTTATAAATGTGGGTTATCAACCTTGTACAAATAATGTCATAAGAACCGATCCCAAGGTCAATACACTCATTTAATGTCGTGTCCTTATGTGTAAGGCAAAAAGACAAATTGTTTGTACGATGAGGTTCAAACGGCTATAAAGTACTGATACCCACATGGCTCTTCAATACCTGGCGGTTATAACACATTGGATAAAAAGGGTTTTCGAATTTTTGTGGATGAGTGTGTTGGTCTATTCATGATATTGCAAGCTACTGTGTTCATAAGTTTCAAGCATTCTAAGTGTGTAACAAGAGAGAAAAATATTTGAAGTTCATCTAGCTCTCAAAAGGAAATCTTGAGCTGCTTCATCGCCATTTGAAGCTCACTCAAGCCAACATTTCATGTTGGTGGAATGAAGAATAAAATCTTCAAACAACTATCTCTACTTGGAGAAAGTAGAAATAGGCGGAGTAAACTTTTGAGTTTAAAAACCTAAGGGTCATGTGCTGGTCGACTTTGTGATCAAGGGAGTACATTGGTGGATTATTATACTAAGAAGGGAGACATTAGTGCAATCCTTCACAAGTTGTGAAGAAGAGTGGAGTAGGCTTAGTTAACAGTCGAACCACTATAAAAATTGTCTCTCTCTTTCATTATTTACTTACGCATTTTATTTACTACATTGCATATCATAGACCAAGACAAAAATATTTCCCTCGTTTTGTGTTGTTGAGACATGCACCGGTCTTCCTTCAGTAGGTTCTTCTACTCGTTACTCCCTTGCTTCGCTTTCCCCTCGGGGGAATCATGGATAAGATCGTACAGTTCTCTCTGTGCGCTAGGAATACCTCTTTCGTGCGTCTTTTTCATGGTGGGAACGTTGGTGGCTACCTAAGAAAACTCCGATTCGATCCTTCCCCCGGCTGGGAGGTATTAAGTACCGAACCGAGCTTCATCCTCCGTTGGATTGAGTTCACTTACGCTTTCCTTCTTCATCTCAAGATTTTGGAAATATCTAATATTCATATACACGCAAAGTTAATTAAAAGTTTATATAACGTTATTTCCGCTGCAAAAATCGTTTTGACCAAGTATTATCTCCTAAGGATAATTACTTGTGAAGAAAATTTTCAAAACCCTAGTGAGTCTATTCACCCCCTTCTAGACTCACTTAGCAACCCATCGGGACCAACAATATATTATATGTGTATAATTAACATATTCTATATATGAAATTAATCGTTTATATGTTTATAGTTACTATTTTATGTGGTTATAGTTAACATGTTATGTGTTTTCGAGTTATTTAAAAGTACAAAAACTATTAACTACTAGTACAAGTTTTGTCAATTGTAGGCACATAATGTGAAAGTTATTTTGGACCGTTGTGCACAATGTAAAGTAGACCCTCGTCCATCGGTATAATCTGTCATCATTTTCTTTGGTGATGACTTGCTTTATTCTGTTAAAATTTTTATTAATCTCCAACAAATACTGTAAATATTTTAACTTTAAACGAACGAATAAAACCAGTTTAAAGAAACATGATCCCCAAAAAAACTATATATATTAAAAAAAACAATATTATATTGAGAGGAAAAACTATGGTTCAACTTTATAATAGTAATATTGAGTTAATTATATTAATGATCCATTGACTATGACATTTATTAATTTTTATATTCTCTATTTTTAATTTGACCATAAGTGATCTGAGAATTGATTTTGTTCAAGATTTGACCATCCGATTCAAGAAAAAATTATATTTTTAGTCATCCATTGTAGCATTTTCAAATTTAGCCTTATTATTTTAATTTTGTCTCATTACATCTTAAATTTTTATTTACTTGTCACAAATAGTTATCTAATAAAATTGTGTTATTTTACCGTATAATAAAGAGGACTAAGATGTAATATTTTCAATCAAACCTATTGCCTTAATAAATCTAAACTTTTCATTAATCAATTAATTTAATACCAAAATTAAATTTGTATAATTCAATCAGTTACTGTTATAATATTGTCTTTAATGAAACACTTTAATCTAAAAAATTGTAATCATGGAAAGTTTCATAAATAGAATTCTATAATATCATAAAAAATCACTATATATGGAGTAAAATAGATATAATATTTGTAATAGTAATAATAATATATCATCTAATCTTCCAAAATAGTAATCTTTTCAAATATAGAATATAATATTATCAAAATAATCATTATAAAATAATTAATACTACCAAACATATCTAATATTTAATTTTGTAATAAAATTTTGTTATTATCAGTATAGAATATTTTTAAAATAATATAATACGTGATACTACCAAAAAAATATCTAATATTTAATTGGTAGTAATATTTTTTGTCAAAATTACACTTTTACCGCATCGGCCGTCATTAATATATTATATATCTATAGTTAACATATTTTATATCTGCAATTAATCGTTTATATGTTTGTAGTTACTATTTTGTGTCTATAGTTAACATATTATGTGCTTTTAATTTATTTAAAGGTACAAAAACTATTTACTACACATACAAATTATGTCAACTGCAGGCATATAATCTAAAAGTTATTTTGGACCAGGGTCCACAATATAAAGTAGACCCTCGTCCATGATATAATATGCCATTTTCTCTTGTGACGATGACTTGCTTTATTCTGGTAAAAATTTTACTAATCTCCAACAAATAATGTAAATATTTTAACTTTAATCGAACCAATAAAACAAGTTTAAAGAAACGTGATCCAAAAAAAAAACCATACATATTGCAAAGGAAAAATATAGTTCAACTTTATAATAATAATATTGGTTTAATTATATTAATGATCTATTGACTATTGACACTTATTAGTTTTTATATATTCTCAATTTTTAGTTTGATCATATGTGTTCTATTGACAATTGATTTTGTTCTAGATTCGATCATCCGATATGATTAAAGAACAAATTCTACCTTTAGTCATTCAATTGTACTTTGGCATTGTCAAATTTAGTTTTATTATTTTAGTTTTGTCTCATTATATTAACTTTTATTTGCTTGTCATAAATAGTCCTCCAATAAAATTTGTGTCATTTTATTGTATAATAATAAAGAGGACTAAGATGTAATATTTTTAATCAAACCTCTTGCCTCAACACATAATTACAACTAATAATATTCCATAGAATAATTAAAATAACTGAAGATAAAGTTGAAGCATTGATATTAGCAGTTAGAGTATTAGAGCAAGAAGAAATAAAAATGGAAGACAAATAACACAAGAATTAAAAATGTAGATATAAATGGAGCTCTAATTTTCATTTTGCATCATTTCTATAATTTCCTTTTCGCATACAATATAAAAATTGAGAGAGTACAGTCAACAAAGCATGCCAAAAGGCAAAAGGACAGGAACCTATACTGCCTAGGACTCATCACTCGCTAGTTGGGCGCTAGGACTTGGTGCTTCAGCTGGACCTTCTATAGGTTCCCCAGGAACAAATGGTGGAATTTCGGGAATCCCATAGGCAGGTCCTGGAAATGGAAAATCGGGAATTTCGGGAATCATTCCTGGAGGGAAATCAGGAATAGGAGGAAGCCCATAGATAGGTCCTGGAAATGGGAAACCGGGAATAATTGGAAATTTGGAATCAAATTTTGGTCCTGGAAAAGGGTCATCAGGAAGATTAGGAGGAATTGGAGCACAACTTGGGGGTTGAGGCGGGAAATCAGGGATAGGAAAATCTGCAACACTATGGCCTGAGTTTGGGGGATGGGGGAAACCAGGGGTAGGAAAACCTGCAAAAGGATAACCTACAGGGATGTTTGCGGATGAAAATGGTGAGAAATCTAATTTCTTTTCTGTAGCTTGATGATTTTCTTGTTTAAGAATACGAGCATCGCAGTAACTTGTCAAGCTCATACCCAAGATCAAGCATAGTACGTATAGCACCTTCAATAACATTTGATTCGTCATTTTCTTTAATTTTGTTTTCCAACAATGCTAAACACGTACAAAATCGAGTAGAGAGGAAAACGGTTTTCACTATAGGCAACATTACCCACATATACTTATATAGCAGTAGACAAAGACGGAAAAAATAAATAAATAAAAGCATTTGTTTTTATTTATTTATTTATTTATTTATTTAACGTTAGGGTTTAGTTTAAATTACACCTTTTACACAAACACGCATATACACGCATATATATATATATATATATATATATATATATATATATATATTAGTTCATTATTTCCATTATTATTAATCAAATAATTTTTAAAATAAAAGTTGTTTATTTATTTCATACGTACAATCATTTATATAGAACGTAGTCAAATATTAATTAAAATTAAATGCTAAATTATAATAAATTAATATTAAAACCAAAATAAATAATATATATTAATATACTTATCAAAGATGAATGAAGAATTGAAAATAAAGAATAAAAAATTGTAATTTAAATTTGTATGAATTTGAAATTAATTTTTTGTATTTTTAAAAAATTGGATATTTTTGTTTTATTCGATGAGATGTTTGAAAATTTGTGATTTTTTAAAAATTCTTAAAATTTTGTATTATAATTTATTTTATTTTTAATGCAAAAAATCCAACATCTTATCAACATCTAATCCACCAAATTTGCAATTAGCATATGAGATTGAATTGGATCCTATGTCAAATATTGCATTAATTATACAACTGAAGAAAAGTATTGTATCCTATAATAATATGTGTGGCTGATTATTATAAAAGAACTAACTTTTATTATGAATTAGTTAATTACTTGAAGCAATACTAATTGATACAAAATTTGAAAGAAAAAGCTAGATATGTCAAATTTTAATTGAATTGAATGTTCACAAGTCACTATATAGTGGGGATACTTTAACTTTTGGAATGATAATACCTGTAAAATTAAATTGTACTGAATTGAATGATGCCAATCAGGTTTAGAAATAGGGCGAATCTAGTTATATCTTTTGACAGTTGTTTCACCTAGAATTTTGAATTGCCAGTCAATGGATTACACCGTATGGTCGGCCCTAATTTTCTGGTATCCTTTAATTTTGTCTTAGCAGATTCTAATTACAGTGGGTCCTTTAAACTAAATATCTTTCACATAATGATGATAATATGATATATTGATATATAATCTTTTGAATAGTTTTCAAAAAAAAAAAAAATCTTTTGAATAGTGAACATCGATTTGCACCTCTGACTTTAATTTGTATTAATTTTTCAGTTCTTTAGCGAAAGTTTCTTTATTTTGATTTTTAAGTTAAAAAAAAAAAAAGAAGCGTAATTGGCTCCCGAAATTGGGTCTTTATAATTTTGTGCGACTTTGGTATTTGAGAAGAAAATGAAATAATGCAATATTCCGAACTTGAGGTATTACATTATATTTTTTTCCTCCAAAAAAGTTGAATCCCCTATCCCTAAGGCCCCACACCCCGCCTCGATAAAATCATGTTTATTCAACTGAATACAGAGGCTAGACATTTATTCACTGCGCACAAGGAGTCCCCTCACTTTGAGTGATTGCTCCCACACAATCGCTGGTGAGACGCGATCCCTGATCGGTCAAAGTACCTGTCAGGTCCCTGTACTGTAATGTTTTGTTCAATTTAGTCCATGTACCTCAATTTTAATTTGATTAATTTAAGATTTAGAACAATTAAGGACAATACTTTAATTTGATCAATTTAGTGCATGTACTTTAAGATTTAGAACAATTAAGGATAATACTTAACACCGTTTATTTTTTCGTTAAGTCTGCCCACGTGGCGTTGGAATTGCCATGTCATGTTTTTGTGATGTGGCTTAAAACTATAAAATTCGACGCAAAACAGACCAAGTTTTGAACCCAAGACCTCTTGTTTTATGATTGTTAAATATATGTAATAATACTTTTCTTTTCTTTTTTATTTTTGAAAATCAAAGGAAACACATATATTAAATCAAATGCGAAATAGAACTAGGCCGGGAAAACTTCCACACCCTAAGGACAGAAGAGAAATCAGTTGCCCGAGCTAACGCATGAGCTACATGATTCGCTGACCTTTTGACATGACGAACAAAAACGTTCCCAACACTCTCCCCATTTACTAATATATTGTACTTAACCGAGGATACACAAAGTAGAATGAGATCAACCCACCCACGGGCGAACCCCAAAGCTACTAACATACCCTCTAAGAAAAGCCATTCCATGTGATCATAGGCTTTTGCTATGTCCGGTTTTAAAGCCGCTCAACCCTCATTACCATACCATTTTCATCGAAGAAAATGACCTACCTCACCAGCGACAATTATATTATTCGATATCAGTCTGTTTGAAACAAAAACACTTTGGGATGGAGAAACGATAGAGTCCAGAACTTCCTTCATACAGTTGGCTACCACCCTAGCAAGAACCTTATACACCACATTGCATAACGCTTGGTCTCAAATCCAATACTATCTCGAGCACTTTTTTCTTTGGGATTAACACCACATTCGTATCATTTAAACCTAGAGGAATATAGCAGTTATCTATACAGTAGGAAACAAACTTCGTGATATCCATTCCAACAACTGACCAAAAACTTTGATAAAAAGAGGGGTTCATACCGTTAGGACCTGGCGCCTTATTCAACATCATTGAGAAAATAGCAGATTTCACCTCGTCGGCCTCAACAGGTCTGAGCAAACATTTGTTCATCACACTTGTTATCCGACTCTGAACCCTTTGAATCACATTTCCACCTACATTAGAAGTACTGAAGATATCATTATAATATCTCATTACCCCCGAATTCATAGCCATGCCATTCACCCATCTATCGTCCTAAGTTCGTAAACGAGCTAGATAATTTGTTCGATGCCTACTTGAAGCAAACTTATGGAAATACTTAGTTTTCTGATCACCTTCTTTCAACCACAACTGCTTGGAATGTTACTTTTAGTTGATTTCTTCTTGAGTCATTAAGCGGTACAACTCTTTTTCCAAAACCTGAAACTGGACGACATCGCCTACCACTCGACTGCTGCGTAGGTGTGACACCCCAACTTTCTTTTCGCTAAGATAGGCATAACTTAAACGCAAAAGCTATAAATCTCAGAAAACTACTCATAACATAGCGGAAGCGTATATAAAACTTTAAGGGTGTCATGCCACACCTAGGTATAATCCATCCTAGGTGCACAAGTTATAATCCATAAACATCAATCCAAAAAGGTAAAGACAAACGTAAAAGTCAATACATAATCCATCTCTAAGGCTCACATGCCCAAAAGCCTAATACAAAAACTAGTCTAAGCATAGCAAAAAAGGAGACTAGCTCTATCGCGCTCTCAACTCAGACTACGGCATACTTGGAAAACAGTTTAGAAAACCATTAGCAAAAGAATGCTAAGCAACCAACCACTCACAGTCGTGAGAAAATACATAATATAATAAGGTTTGTAAATAGATTTACACACACGTATAGAATATACGCACCAACGAACTATTCTTTATTGAAATCAGAGGCTCAACAACAATAAGCTGAATAAGTCACAATCCAAGACTCTTCCAACGAAACCAACATTCCATACGAATATTCAAGACAACAAGTCTATAAACAAGATACCAATTGAATCACAACTTTAACAGAATACTCACAAAAGAATCAACCCAACTGCAATACTAAGGAATAACAAGATATCAAACGAGATACAACACAACCAAGTAACCACAAAGGAAACCAACAATCCACAATACCAAGAAATAAGCACGAAACTACAATACCAACCATCAACCCAACCCTCCATACCAATATCACAACGCAGAGGCATACGAGCCCATGTTTACGGAGGCACACAAGCCCATTATCACAGAGGTACCCAATTCCCAATCATAGAGGCACACGGGCCCAATTACGGAGGCATACAATACCCCAAACAATACCAACCACAAATAGCCATAACTCTAACAACTGCTTCCCAAAGGATATGAAAGACTCGACATGATAAGGAAATACTCATAAGGAGTCAAGGTTTCCACATACCAACTCAAATTCGTTCCCAAAGAATCACCCACTAACAGTGTTCATTTCAGAATATAAACACAGTACATACTCAGAATGATGACCAAGGAATAAGCCAACAATACTAGTTCAATAAGTCAAGATGAATTACTAAAGATCATGAATAAATACTCAAGAATCAAGGGGGAATACTCAACAAAATGTTCAAGACACATTCCAACATCAAAAGGAATCAAGCAGAGTTCAAAGACCGCAAAACAGACACTGGATCAGAATCTCAACTGACCTAGCGGAACACAGCAACTAAACGCACTGGTCCGTTAGACTGCACCGCACGAAGACACGGAAGAAACTCACGGTCCACACTTCCCCGCCACACCATTCTGCTCGTACACTTGCGGAACACATTGGCGGGACACATTATACCGCCAATGTGCACCGTAAGTGCATCCTCAATACACCAGAACTCCCAGACAGAACAGAATATGCAATGAATCATTCCAGAATACGAATCATGCTCACAATACACAAATTACACATCTCAGAAGTCAATAAATCATGGAATCCATAACAAGAATTACTGATACACATCTAGATACAAAGGATGATGAACACAAGTCCAACAATCCACAAATAAAGGTTCACAGACCATCAACAAAGTTATAACCCCAAGAAATTCACAAGATTCCAACACCAAATCATACACATAGATCATGAGTGAAAATAGGTTTAGTGAGACATGGATGGTTACCTATTGGAGCTCTTCTCAACCAAGCAATCCTCAATACACCACACAAGGCACCACCTCCTTCTTAATCATCTTTTTCCCAAGAAAGATCCCCAAAAGAATATAATGAGAACTTATAAAAGACTATGAAAACATGATGAGAAAAGATGTCTTCGTAAGGAGAAATACTTACCCAAGTGCTATAGACCCTAAAAGAGCAATCTTGACTTGGAAATCTTGAAGGATGAAGTGTAGGATAGGCTTAGGGTTCTTAGAGGTGAAAGAGTAGGAAGAAATGTATTTTGCAGGAAAAGAAAAGAGAGCTAGGGTTGCAAGTACAAGACTTTTATATGAGTTGGGAAAAACATTACATATATCATGTATATATCATATTAGGGTATTAAAGTAAGACATGGGCTTATTTGTAAGAAATGGGTCATCCATACTCAATATTAATTTAATGGATATAAATATGGTCCTTCCAATGATTGGGCCATTACATAATTAATATACCTGTAAGGAATAGAAAGGGTCCAATTAAAGAATTGAACATCCCTTACAAAATTAATTCAAGGAATTGGGCCTTTGATTAAATAAATAATTCCGAATGGGAAATATATTTCTATAAAAAGGTCGGAGCTCAATTAAATTAAATTAATTACACAGTAGAATTAATTACCGGGTTTTAAGGCTTGAATTAAATATGAGGTATTACACTCTACCCTCCTTACAAGGAGCTTCGTCCCCGAAGCTCAAAGCTCACGGGAACTAGGATTGAATAGTTTAAAGGAATAAGGATCGGCCGGAGGTTAAAGAAAGGATTGCTCAACCACACCTATACTTAAGAACATACTATACTCCTAACTCCTAAACTCCTATCTTACCCAAACCATGCACAGCATGCAAAACTAAGCTAACCTCCTTACCTTGTTAAAAGAAAAGAAAAAAAAACAAAGACCTTAACATGCGAACGAAAAACAACTTGCTGACCTGGAAAACCACCTCGCGACGAACTGCCTGGAGCCTGAAACAATCCGGGGTGCAAGTACTCCGGCGGAACCTCAATGCCCAGCTTAGCTTCGATGAAACCCAGGCGCTGAAAACCACGGTCTACCTTCAAATCTAACGATGTGAACCTTGCCTCGACCATACGGTGCATCTCCTGCAGCTGGAGAAGTACGGGGTCAACTGGCTGCGCAGAAACCAAGGGATCGTGTTGTTCCTTCCTTCGATGCTCCCGGTCAATCTCGTCCTCTGGCTCCTCGTCCTCGGACTCCTCCTCAGAACTATCGTCTTCCCATAAACATGCACTATTACACATTACAAAACATGTACTAAAATATGCACAAGTCTACGTATTAAAATGCACCACAACGTGTGTTAAAATGCACAATTCCACTTATTGAAAATCCTCATCCCAAATTATAAACATGTACTATTACACTTATTAGAAAATATATGTTAAAATACACACCATTCTACGTATTAAAATACACTAGAGGGCGGATTAAAACACAGCATTCCACAACACAGTTAAATGTAGCAACATTCGTATTAAAATGCACCACAGCATGTATTAAAACGCACCACATTATGTACTAAAATGCACAATTACAATTCACATAATATAGATACTAAAATTAACACCATCCACTTAACATACGCGAATTGCAATTTCCTAAACACTAAGATTATATTTCCACTGTTAGATTACTTGTAACACCCCGAAATTTTGCCAACATTTTTGTTAAAAACTTCTATTTTTGGCCAAAATTGTTTCTAACCATTCCATTCCAGAAAATTTTAGTTTGGCGCAGTCCGAAAGACTAAGCCGGTAAAAATGCTTCCCAAACTTCTTTTCACTTGAAATTTTTGTGGTAGACCCTAAACTTATAGTACTTGATATCCATAAAATATTTTTGGTAATTTTGATCTTCGAAAAAAACATAAAAATTACATTTTTTCCCTTGGAATTGTGATGTCCGGATTTTTGTTCTTTCTGGACCAGTTTTGGAAAAAAATTCGAAAATCATACTTCTACTACTCGGATTGTTATGAAATTTTTTATGTAGGTTGTACACTTATTGATTTGGTGTGATTAGGGGATAATTAGTCACCTTCCCAGTAATTTTCGTAACATTTCTGACAGTCAAATTCTATTCCTGATTTTTTCTTGAAATTACTATGATTTGGTGTGATTAGGGGATAATTAGCCACCCTTATTTGATTGACTAGTATTTTGTACGCGCGATACGCGAAAATTCGTGCCCAATATTAAAACATTAATTAAAATTTATAATTTGAATTATATATACACAAATAATATATGTTATTTATACACACACATATATGATTTACCATTCATAGAAATTTAATTAAAATATAATCAACTATTAAATTAATTAAATTAATTATATAATGATTTTAATAAAATGATAATTAAAGAATAGGAAAAAGATATGATAAATATAGGGTATTGTAATAATTATGGAGTTAAAAAGTAGCGGTGTTATAATGGTGTTGACAGGGTAATTGGGTACCCGACCCGGAACCATTGGCATGACCTACTACCCAAGACACCTCACTCCTCAGCATCAATGCGCAACGGTCCAACTCCTCAGCATTGATGACCAACGTTAAGCTCCTCAGCATTGATGATCCTCAGCATTCAGCTCCTTAGGCATTGATGTCCAACGTTCAACTCCTCAGCATTGATGTCCAACGTTCAACCAACGTTCAACTCCTCATTAATGCTCCGTTACTAAGCTGAAAGGGATAAAAAGACTCACGACCACATAGTGAGGGAGGACACTTCTTATGACACTTGAACTTAGACGAAACAACACTCAACTCATCTTGTACACTGAGCACTGCACTCAATATTGTACTCAAGTACTCAAACACTGTATCAACATTATATTCAAATAGTACTCAAATACATACCGGTAACACATTATTACCGTCAGGTGTAAGAGTAGTTTTGTATAGCAAGAATGTATTAGGGACAATTTTGTCTCATAACATTGAAGTGTACAACATTTAAAGTAAAATGTATATACTTATTAGCATACAAAAAGATAGACATAAATCAAGGATATAACCTTGATTGAGACTTATTAAGTTTTTAGATTAGAGGTAATTAGGCCAGAAGGAAAACTAAAATTTGGAAAAATGGTTGTCAATAATAATATATAATTATTGGTGACCGTTATTAAAGTGTGTTTGTGCTTGTATCGTGTGTATATAAAGATAGAGGGATGGGTGAGAGATGAAGTCAGGGAAAGTTAAAGAAAAAGAGAGAAAGAAAGAAAATTTAAAGCTTAGTCCTCTTCATTATCATCAAGTTTCTCCTCTCATCATCAACGATTAGGAAGTACATAGTGAGGGCTAATGATCCTAACTGATTTTGGTGTATAGAGAATGGTTTGTTGGGACTATATACTAAGGTAAGATTTATGTTCATTCAAAATTTATTTACCCCAATCAAAATTATTTAATATGTGTATATGTGATATATATATATATATATATTATCTGGATTTGTAATATATTTGATGTGTGTACATATTATTGTACTTGTGATTTTTGGTGAAATTATTTGATTTATTGAGATTATGATAAGTAATGAAATTATGATGTTGGTGGAATTCGTGATGAAATTTTTGGTATATGGTTTATGAAAGGGAAAATATTGGTATTTAGATATTTTGAATATGAAGGTTATAGACCTGAGGTATGAAATTGAATAAGTGAATTTTGACGTATAATTATAAGATGTGAATTTTGAAAATTTAGTTATATATATTTGGGAAAAGGGTCAAATAAGCCCTCCAACTATACTTAAACGTGTAATTAAGCCCTCCAACTTCAAAAAAGCTCCAATTAAAACCTCAAACTTACAAAAAATAAAAGTGCAATTAAACGATTTTGTAGGTTACCTTCAGGTAACCTGTAAATTATTTATTGATTAGATTTTTTAAGCTTATTTGGCGGGCTGGCGTGGCATCCACATATTTTTAAAAATGATATATTATATTAAATTTTTATTTTATTTTAATTAAATAACTATTAATAATAATGTTAATAACAAATTTTTTTAATAAACTTCTTTTATATTTGTTGTTGTTCGTCGTCGTCGACAAGCATCGCTTCTTCCCGAAAGATGGCATCGTGACATTTTGGACCACCATCGACCACCATTTTTTTCGAAGGATGGCAACCTTTTCCCCGAGGATGACGTCACATCCTTCTTCCACATTTGGAAGAAGGTCGCCGTTGCCCTTCTTTCAGATCTGGAAAAAGGCTAGCGTGACCTTCATATGTCGCCTTAGCCATAGCATCAATTAATTTGGAAGAAGGTCACGCCATGGCTGTTCTTCCAAATTTGGAAGAAGGCAGCCATGGCCATCTTCTAGACCTGGAAGAAGGCCAACTTAACCTTCTTCCAAATTAATTGATGTTATGGCTGCGACGACATGTGAAGTAGCAATAAAAACTATATTCTTTTTAATAAAAATAATATATGAAATAATAATATTAAAGTATGAAATAGCATTAACTTGCAAATGACTTGTAAAAGCAAGTAACAAGGGGTTAATTGCTTTATTTTTTTGAGTTTAAGGATCTAATTGAATCTTTTTCAAGTTGGAGGACTTAATTGCACATATGAGAGTAGTTGGAGGGCTTATTTGACCCTTAGTGAGAGTTGAGATCTCTCTATTTTGTTTTGGCCACCGGTTCGTGGATTCATCCGGTTGGTTTGGTATTGGTTTGGATTTCGTGAATTCGTCTGGTTGGCTTTGGATTTGGTATTGGTTTGGAAGTTTGAAACTCTCCATTTGGATTCATTCCTCCTTGACACTGTATATACTGATTATTATTGGACATATGATAATCCGTGGTGGTGATTGTGAAAGTTCATGATACTCTCTATTTGGTGGTTAATTTGAGAGATTGGAATTCTCTCTTTAGTAATTATTTTGAAAGATTGGAATTATCCCTTTGGTATTTATTTTGAGAGTTGAAATTCTCTCTTTGGTTATTATGTTATGAAATTGGAGAATTATGTGGAATCAAATAATTATATGATTACTTTGGAATGTTACGTGAAATCGTAAAGTATGATAAATTATTATGTGGTTGAATTGAGAATGAGTATATTCTAATGGATAAAAAATGATTATGTGGATGAGTATAAAAATATCCTATGGGGTTAATATGAAATTATGTGCTCCAAGGTGTTATGTGCTATGTGTAAAATATTTCACGGGGTGGAGTAAGTCTTACCAGCCGTCGCGCTGATACTGTTTTCCCCCCTTTTAGTCATTTTGCAGGTATGGATTACGTGGCATTGGTATGAGAGTGATTTGCGTTAAATTTTTATAAAGGTTGTAATTAAATCCATTAGAATTCATCTTGTATTAGTCTAAGATTTTTGGTGGTTTAGGTTAAGTAGTTTTAGCCTTTGCGTTTGAGTATAAGTGAGATACTCGAACATGGCATAGCACCCATTTTTCCTTTAAGTTGTTGTATGTTTCCGCTGTTGTATTCGAATTGTATATAAAATTTTTACCCGTATTTTCTTAAGTGGAAAAAGTGGGATGTTAGATTACTCCAATCCGACGACAAAAAAGTAGTCACACAACTGCATGGGAGCTTCAGGCCACATATGAGTCAATATATATATATATATATATATATATAAGATGTCGTTCAGGTGCCTGCGGGCCGCCCAGGAGAGAACTGCGGACGAATCGCTGCGCGCCACGTGTCCAGAATGTAGTTGCACCTAACGTTATAACTAGGTGCACGTAATGTTATAACTAGATGCACTTAGGTGCACCCTAATGCATAAATGTTAACAAGGTAAATTACTTGCACTTGTAAATGAAAATAGGTGCACACGTGCAAGTAAAATGTATTACAAGTGCAAGTAAAGTTTACACTGAGCATCAATACTAAGTGCACCTAATGTTATAACTAGGTGCACGCTTAGGTTGCACCCAAGTGCATGAATGTTAACAAAGTAAATTACTTGCACTTGTAAGTGAAAATATGTGCACAAGTGCAAGTAAAATGTATTGCAGATGCAAGTAAAATGTATTACAGGTGCAAGTGAATTATACACTGAGCATCAATACTAATGGCACTTAATGTTATAACTAGGTGCACCTAATGTTATAACTATGTGCACCTAATGTTATAATTAGGTGCACCTAGGTTGCACCCAGGTGCATGAATATTAACAAGGTAAATTACTTGCATTTGTAAGTGAAAATATTTGCGAAAATAGGTGCATGAATATTAACAAGGTAAATTACTTGCACTTGTAAGTGAAAATAGGTGCACTTGTAAGTGAAACTAGTTGCACTTATAACACAATTACTTGCAACAAAGTTCCAGTTATTTACGAAAATGCCACCGCGTCGTTTTTTTAAAATTACATCTGATTCGTTGATCTGGACACTTGGATGGCTGTGAAGTGTTCTCATTTCTTTGTTGGGCGGCAGTTCGCATGGTAGCACGCCCCTATATATATATGGTAATTTTAGTATGTATATCGACAGGGAGCTCCCATGCGGTTGTGCGGCCTAATCTATGTCGTCCGATTTCATTAATCCAACTGCAATTCGTGTATGTTTAAGTGGGGTTATTATAGTAATTTTAGTATCTATATTAACTGAATTGAAATGGTGCATTTTAGTACATAGTGTGGTGCGTTTGAATACATGATGTGGTGCGTTTTATTACGTATGTTGGTGCATTAACTGTGTTGTGAAATGGTGTGTTTTGATCTATCAGCTGGTGCATTTTCATACGTAGAATGGTGTGTAACTATGTTGTGGAATGGTGTGTTTTAATACGTCATCTAGTGCATTTTAATACGTAAAATGGTGTGTATTTTAACACATGTGTTTCTAATAAGTGTGTTGTGGAATGGTGTGTTTTAATCCGTCTTCTGGTGAATTTTAATACGTTGAATGATGTGTATTTTAATACATGTTTTCTAATAAGTGTATTAGTGCATGTTTATAATCTGGAATGGGGATTTTCAATAAGTGGAATTGTGCATTTTAACACATGTTGTGATGCATTTTAATACGTAGAATGGTGCATATTTTAGCACATGTTTTCTAATATGTGTAAATAGTGTTTGCTTATAATCTGACATGAGGCACGTTGTGGTACATTTTAATACGTAGAATGATGCATTTTATCACGTATACTGATGAATTTTAAGTGAATAGGTGCATTTGGTTATAGTGTGGAATGGTGTGTTTTATCGGTCCTCTGTTGCATTTTAGTACGTAGAATGGTGTGTTTTGTAACATATGTATACTGCGCGTTGATTTGATGACTTAATTTGATCTAATGGTTAAAAATAGGCCGCACGGTCACACCTAATGACGCCTCTCTCTCTCTCTCTCTCTCTATATATATATATATATATATATATATATATATATATATATATATATATATATATATATAGAAATCTACTCAAATGTGGTTGCGCATTCCCGTGCGGTCGGTGCGGTTAGGAAAATGTACAACAATGAAAATGCACAAAAATACCACATTATGCATTTCCAAACACTGTGTGGTATATATTTGCATACCTAGTGGTGTATTTTTGGTGATGTGTACCTAATGGTGCATATTTGTGTTTTGTATATTCCTAATACTAGTGGTGTATTTTGTTCACTAGTGGCGTATACTGCACCGACCACACGGGAAGGCACGGTCGCACCTGAACTTCTCTCTCTCTCTCTCTCTCTCTTAACGTCGATTTTCTTCTAACGTCGTTACTTCAAACGTAGTACAGCAACGATACGACGTTGGTTTTCTGACCAACGCCGTATAATTTTTTTTAAAATTAAAAAAATTAACATACAATGTCGGTTTAGTACTAAAAACCGACGTCGTTTATTTTTTAAAATAAAAAAAACCATACGACGTCGGTTGTTAGTAATTAACTGACAACATATGGTAATTTTTTTATTTTTTATAAAATATACGTCGTCGATTTGTACTCACATATGGTAATTAACCTTCAAATCTCACATCTTACATAAAAAATCTTTACACCCAAATACTCACATTACTTTACACCAATATCTATAACCTTTGTACTTTCACGTATACAATATTCTAATATTTCATACTTAAATATATATACCATAGATACACAAGGTGTTATACTTGATCGTCTATAACATACTGTGAGTAATGTTATGTTTACTTTTATATTATATAGTCCTAAACAGTTATAGTTAATAGCTAGTCAATATTCAGTACCTGTAGAATAGGGGAGGTTATAGCTAACTCTCACATAGGTACTAGGACTCTGTAATTCAGTTGTATTGAATCATATTCTACGTTCATCTGGTATCAGCTAGGTTAGGATCCTCTCTCCTCTCCTACCTTCCCGTAACATACCCGGATCTTTTTTTTTTTCCGATGGCTACACCATCTGGTGAGGGAGCGATCACCCCCTCCATTGCCGCAATTCCGCCACCGGCTCCCACCCTCTCATCGGCAAACCACCATATCTCCATCAAATTAAATGCCCGCAACTATATATACTGGAAGACGCAGATTCTTCCACTATTACGCAACCAGGGTCTGTTGGGATATATTGATGGCTCCCTGCCATGCCCACCCGCCACCATCCCCGCCGCTGCGCCGGCGACTGCTGCGACACCAGCCATCCCGAACCCTGCCTACTTGCCGTGGATCCAACAGGATCAAGCGATCTTTTCGCTTATAGTTTCCTCGCTTACAAGTGAGGTCATGTACCTGGCGGTTGGGAAGGAAACGTCACGCGCCGTTTGGGATTCCATCACGGCGGCTCTCGCATCGCAGTCCCGTACACGCTGCCTTAGTCTACTTGGACAGTTCTAGACACTCCGTCAAGGGAATTCCACGCCGGCGGAGTATCTTGGCCAAGCACAAATGATCGTGGAAGCGTTATCACTCGCCGGCCGGCCCCTCTCCGCCGACGAGCAAATCTTGTACGTGCTCCGTGGGTTGCGCCCGGAGTTTCGTGCTATGGCGAGCACCCTCACCGCAGCCGCGACGCCGTTAACCCTTCCTTAACTAGCCGATCATTTACAGGCCCAGGAATTCATCCATGCGGATGAATTCGCCGTTGCTGATTCACCAGTCCCGCAGAGCTCACTTGCGGTCGTCACTCAGGTAGTCGCGGTAGCCAACATTTGAGGGGCCGTGGCTCCGGTAACTCAGGTCGTGGCGGAAGAGGCGGAGTGCCGCGCTGCCAAATTTGCAGATCACATGGTCACACGGCGGTGACCTGTTTCCGGCGCTATGATGATTGGCTGGCTAACCAAGCTCATGCTGCGTTCGCCGGTGATTCGTCGACAACCGCATCGGCCGAAGCGTGGTATCCCGACACGGGAGCCACCTCCCACGCAACGTTGGACGCTCATCTGCTGGACCATTCTGAACCATACACAGGGTCTGATGTTCTGAAAGTAGGCAATGGTACAGGTTTGGACATATCTAGTGTGAGTCGCACGGTTATCCCATCTGAGTCACACCCATTAAAAATGTCTAATATTCTTCATGTCCCGAATTTATCGCTCTCGTTACTATCAGTTTATAAATTTACTAATGAGAATAATGTTTACTTTGAATTTCACAAAAATTGCTTTCTAGTGAAGGATTGCACAACTCGGGCAGTACTTCTTAAGGGATTCACTTCGGGCGGTTTGTATCGGTTACTTTTTCCAAATAGTCACAACGCCTTTCTTATCGCCCGAGCCTCGTCAGTCATTTGGCATCAACGTTTGGGTTACCCGCATGGTCAAGTCCTACAGCGTGTTTTGAAACACTGTCCAGTCACATCTCATAAAGTTGGTTCGTTAGACGTTTGCTCGGCTTGTCAACTCGGAAAATCGTCTCGGTTTCCACTAGATAGGGTTCAAAATAATACTAAAAATTTACTTGATTTAATTTTTACGGACATTTGGGGTCCGTCACTTGTTATTTCTAGTTCGGGGTGTCGTTACTTTGTGTTATTCGTAGATGATTATTCTAGGTATATGATGTTGTGTGTATGGTGATGAGGGTGAAGGTGGTAAAACGAAGAGTCAAGACTCCCCGAGTGTCGTGTCTCTCAAGGATGGCGAATGGGAACCAAATACGTGTTGGCATTTAGGAAGTTGAAAGGCAAGAGTTGCAAGAATCGTAGGGAGAGGTTTTCACTACAAAAAAAGGCCTGAATAGCGACGGACGAATTCCGTCGCTAAATGATGGAATTCCGTCGCTAAAGCGTTTAGCGACGGATTAGTGACGGATTTCGTCCGTCACAAAAACCCTCCTCGCTAGAATTTTGCGACACAATTTTTTTCCGTCGCTAAAATTTGCGACGGATATTTCCCTCGCTAAACGAAAAGCATCCGTCGCTAAAGTTCGTCCGGCGACCAATTCGTTGACGACATTTGTGAGGGACTAGCGACGATATTTTCCGTCGCTAAACCTCGCGACGGAAATTCCGTCGCTATACTAACTCTTTGTCCGTCGCTAATTTCGTTGTACGACGATATTCGGTCAACATTTGTAAGGGATTAACGACGAATTCTTCCGTCGCTATTATGAGTGTCAGAATTTTCCGTCGCTATTTTCCGTCGTTATATGTAGCGACGGATACTATGGTCGCTAATTTATTTGAATTGAATTTCATTTAGCTTGAACTTAGTGACGGAATAATCCGTCGCTAAAATTTAAAAAAAAATAAAAAAAAATTACGCACAATTAATATCACGTACCTGCATTAAATCTATTATATTAAAAAACATAATCTGAGCTTGCCAAATATATTAAGCAAACATAATATTAAGAAACTTCCAAAAACAACATCAACATCCAAAAGCATAATCTGAGCTTGCCAAAATACTTAGAAATAGTGTCAAACAACATCAACAACATTCAAAAACATAATTGAACTTGCCAAATATATTAAAAAAATATAATCTATTCATCTCCCAAGTCTTCGTCATTTGAATTAACAGAATGTCCTTCAGTAGTTGGAGGTTGTGGCGTGGAAGTGGTGGGTATGATGCCGTTGCGACGCAACTCATCCATCAAACTTGCAATATGAGCTTGCATTTGAATTTCCATTTGAGTCTGCATTTGAGTTCTTTCAGCTTGTAATGTAGCCTGCATTTGAGTTCTTTCAGCTTGTAATTTAGCCTCCATCTGAGCCTCCATCTCAACCCGCATGGTATCTAACATCTCCTTCATTGTATCTTGATGAAATTGTGAAGTAGCAGATGAACTACAACTATTATCATTGATAAATGAGGATGCCTTGGTTCCTAAGCCATAAATACGCTGTTTTTTTACCCCACCAACAACATCCACATACAGCTGTGACATGTTTATAACTGGTGGCTCAGTTGACCCTTCCACCTCTTGCGTTGCAGCATCATGTCGTGCTTGTATTTCTTCCTACAATTACAAATTTACAAAATAAAAGAAGTATACAAAGACATAATAATTTGATCTATTTTACATTATACTTACAGCAATTTTCTTTGACCTTTCATCAACAAACGCACCATTCTTCTTTTTGTGCATATGCTCAAAGCACTCAAATAAATTAGGCTCCTTTTGAAGTTCATCTAGCTATTAAACAAACAAAAACAACAAAATGATGCTTAATTTGTAAAGAATATATATATATATATATATATATATATATATATATATATATATATATATNAATTTTTACGGACATTTGGGGTCCGTCACTTGTTATTTCTAGTTCGGGGTGTCGTTACTTTGTGTTATTCGTAGATGATTATTCTAGGTATATGATGTTGTGTGTATGGTGATGAGGGTGAAGGTGGTAAAACGAAGAGTCAAGACTCCCCGAGTGTCGTGTCTCTCAAGGATGGCGAATGGGAACCAAATACGTGTTGGCATTTAGGAAGTTGAAAGGCAAGAGTTGCAAGAATCGTAGGGAGAGGTTTTCACTACAAAAAAAGGCCTGAATAGCGACGGACGAATTCCGTCGCTAAATGATGGAATTCCGTCGCTAAAGCGTTTAGCGACGGATTAGTGACGGATTTCGTCCGTCACAAAAACCCTCCTCGCTAGAATTTTGCGACACAATTTTTTTCCGTCGCTAAAATTTGCGACGGATATTTCCCTCGCTAAACGAAAAGCATCCGTCGCTAAAGTTCGTCCGGCGACCAATTCGTTGACGACATTTGTGAGGGACTAGCGACGATATTTTCCGTCGCTAAACCTCGCGACGGAAATTCCGTCGCTATACTAACTCTTTGTCCGTCGCTAATTTCGTTGTACGACGATATTCGGTCAACATTTGTAAGGGATTAACGACGAATTCTTCCGTCGCTATTATGAGTGTCAGAATTTTCCGTCGCTATTTTCCGTCGTTATATGTAGCGACGGATACTATGGTCGCTAATTTATTTGAATTGAATTTCATTTAGCTTGAACTTAGTGACGGAATAATCCGTCGCTAAAATTTAAAAAAAAATAAAAAAAAATTACGCACAATTAATATCACGTACCTGCATTAAATCTATTATATTAAAAAACATAATCTGAGCTTGCCAAATATATTAAGCAAACATAATATTAAGAAACTTCCAAAAACAACATCAACATCCAAAAGCATAATCTGAGCTTGCCAAAATACTTAGAAATAGTGTCAAACAACATCAACAACATTCAAAAACATAATTGAACTTGCCAAATATATTAAAAAAATATAATCTATTCATCTCCCAAGTCTTCGTCATTTGAATTAACAGAATGTCCTTCAGTAGTTGGAGGTTGTGGCGTGGAAGTGGTGGGTATGATGCCGTTGCGACGCAACTCATCCATCAAACTTGCAATATGAGCTTGCATTTGAATTTCCATTTGAGTCTGCATTTGAGTTCTTTCAGCTTGTAATGTAGCCTGCATTTGAGTTCTTTCAGCTTGTAATTTAGCCTCCATCTGAGCCTCCATCTCAACCCGCATGGTATCTAACATCTCCTTCATTGTATCTTGATGAAATTGTGAAGTAGCAGATGAACTACAACTATTATCATTGATAAATGAGGATGCCTTGGTTCCTAAGCCATAAATACGCTGTTTTTTTACCCCACCAACAACATCCACATACAGCTGTGACATGTTTATAACTGGTGGCTCAGTTGACCCTTCCACCTCTTGCGTTGCAGCATCATGTCGTGCTTGTATTTCTTCCTACAATTACAAATTTACAAAATAAAAGAAGTATACAAAGACATAATAATTTGATCTATTTTACATTATACTTACAGCAATTTTCTTTGACCTTTCATCAACAAACGCACCATTCTTCTTTTTGTGCATATGCTCAAAGCACTCAAATAAATTAGGCTCCTTTTGAAGTTCATCTAGCTATTAAACAAACAAAAACAACAAAATGATGCTTAATTTGTAAAGATATATATATATATATATATATATATATATGAAATAAATTTTTAAATTAAGTGTATTACCAATTTGTGATAGTGCTCAATAGCAGATCTAGATCCTCCAGTATGTCGGGAACATCCAGTACCGGGTCCTGCCACCTCACTCATCCTATTCTTCCGCTGTTGCTCAGATTTAGCTTTAACGTCAGGCCTATCCCAATATGCCTCCCAAATGCGCCATGTATCTTCATGTATACAAGCTGGCTTCCCTCTTGAAGTTCAGTTTGACTTAAATTTTGAGACCATATCTGTATACCGTATGCCTGCTTGTGCTAAAAATGCTTTATGAACATGTCGGTCAATAGACGCATCCACTTGTAAAATTTCTGTAACATTACAAATTCATTAAATATAAGATTACAACATAAGAAGTGATCTAATGACTACATGTCATATCGTATTAAAGCATAACCAGTCATATTTAACAAATAAGAACCCACAAGTAAGAATCCACATGTGAAAGATTTACAAATATTATTAATAGTTTTTGAAAAATCTGAATAAATGACTACAAACTAAAACAAAAATTAGTGAGGCCAACTAGAGTAAGATAAGAAATATAAACAACAGAAATAACCACAGCAGAAAGTTTCCCTTAACTCCATTCACTACTAAATTTATCCTCAATTCCTCTTTCTTAACTCCATTCACTACTAAATTTATCCTCAATTCCTCTTTCAAGTGTAACTCTTTCCTCCAAAATTTGGTCTATAAACTAACAAAAAGATCACAATTTACATATATATATATATACACATTTGATAACACATGCAAGCATTGAAAGAAATGCAAAGGCCAAACAAAGATTCACTTCAAACAAAGAAATGCAAAGGCAAAGTTATTGACAGAAATTTAATAACAGTCTAACTTCAAGAATTAACCACAATTTTCAAAATCATATCGTGAATTTACCTTAAATTCCTCAAAGTATGATTCCTTGTACTCATTAGGTATATTCTTCCAAGTATACCCTTCAGGATAGATCCTTTGCATGAATATTGTTTTCATTGTAGTTGAACATTTATGAGATGGTAACAACCTGTTCATATATAAGAAATGAATAAAGATAAAATAATATACACATAAATGTAAACATAATAAAACATTTCTACATTTTTACTTCCCATCCTCTACATGAACAATAGGCAAATCAGGACCAATAGATGATCCTTCAACTGATGAGGATGTGGGTGGAACAGTAGAGTCTGATGGTGATGACATCGGCAAGTCAGTTGGTGAACCAGTAGAAACAGGTGCTACAATAGGTGGAGACACCACAGTAGGAGGAGGTGCCACAGGAGAAGGTAGTGCAAACGAGGATGGGCTAGAACTCGAAGGTGTAACCGATATACCTCGTCCGCGTCCTCTTATGCGTCCGGTTGTATTACCACCTCGTGTCATCTAATATAAAATATAATAAAGTTAAATAACATATATAAATATAACATACCATTTACTATTTAAGCTAAACACTAATTATCAGTACCATTATCACTATCTCCTATTTACTGAACCCCTACTTGAGTCATTTGTTTCTTCCTCTAACTCAAGTTCATCTTCATTGTCACCATGTTAGCCATCAAGTTCTATCACCCCACCATTTGGGTCATTTAAATGTGATGGGTCTTCATCTATTTGCATGAGATCATGATTGTCGGTAATTTCCTCTTGAAATGGTGGAGGTATTAGTGATTCTTCAGAAGATATAGATGATTCAGGAACTTCTACTTCAGATCTCGCTTTAATTTTGCACACAGCCCACCAGTCAAGCTTGTCGCGACGCAAACTTGGATATGTACAGTAATAAACCTGAGCTGCTTGCATTGCTAGAACGAATGGTTCATAGCGATTGAATCTATGCTTATGATTAACTTCAACAAGTTTATATTGGGAATGAACCTTCATGCCCACGGTTGTCGGGTCAAACCACTCACACTTGAATAATATTGTCCTCTTGACTGGTAAGCTAGGATACTCAACTTGTACAACTTCTACCAATCGGCCATAGTAATCACTTTCATCTATACTATAGTTTATACCTTTTATGCAAACTCCACTATTCATTGTTTCTTTAGTTCCACCATAACCAATGGTGTGAAATTTAAAGCCATTCACATAATACCCTGAATAGGTATTAACAGATCTTTGTGGCCCTTTTGCAAGATCCTTTATAAATTTATTTGAAATATTGTTTGAAGGATCATGTGCCTGTATAATACACACATAATCTAAGTGTTAAAGTTTATTAAACAATTTCAAGCTCAATATAAATAATATACAATTCTTACATAGTCATTGAACCAATTTGCAAATTCATTTTCCAATTTACCATCGATGGTACTATTGGAAATGTTTGGTTGACTCCTCTTTAACTCCTCAGTATAAACCCTTTAAAACAAATTAATGGGTTAACATTTATAACACATTACATAAGAAAAATTGAACAGAAGTGAATTCTTACTCAATAAATGGCTCCACTTCTGAACAATTTAACTACACATAGGTTTGAGTAGCTTTAAACTCTTCATCTGTCATATATCTCGCTTTTGATTTTCCAAATGCTCGACCCGGATACTTAAATATAGAAAGAGTTTCTTCATGTTCCTCAACTAAATATTCACTACTATCCGCATTTCGAGGCACATTTCTGTGTTTCTTGCTAACATGGTCCTCAAAATAGTATGAACAGAACGATGATGCTTCTTCCACCAAATATGCATTACATATAGAGCCCTCAACCTTCGCTTTATTTTTTACATTACTTTTCAATCTTCGAAGGTATCTAAACAAAATTGACATATATAAGTCACAATTTTATTATATGTTCGGAAACATATAAAAGAACTAATAAAAATCATACCTCTCAAATGGATACATCCACCTATATTGAACCGGACCAGCAATCCTTGCTTCGTAAGCTAAGTGGATTGGTAGATGTTCCATGGAGTCGAAGAAACTAGGAGGAAATATACGTTCAAGTTTACAAAGAATGAGAGGTATATCATTCTCGAGTTTCGTCATTTCCTCAACTCTAATTGTAGTGGAAGTAAGGTTCTTAAAGAATAAACTCAACTCTGTAAGAAATTTCCAAACATTTAGCGGTAGCAACTCACGAAATGCAATTGGTATTAACCTCTGCATAAACACATGACAATCGTGACTTTTCATACCAAACAACTTCAACTTCTTCATATCTACACATCGACTCATATTAGATGCATAACCATCAGGAAATTTGAGATTCCTAACCCATTCACACAATGCTTCCCTTGCCGGTTTGTCAAGTGTGTAACAAGCTTTTGGAAACTTTCTAGTCACAAGGTTTCGCTTCAGCTCTGGCCGCTGACAATAATCATTCAACTCTTCTCTAGATTTATATGTGTCCTTTGTTTTTCCAGTAACATCCATAACTGTGTTGAACACATTATCAAACACATTTTTTTCTATATGCATGACATCCAAATTATGTCATACCAAGTGTGAACTCCAATACGGCAAATCCCAAAAGATACTTTGTTTCTTCCAACCGCATGTTTTGGAAATTAATGCATTAACTTCAGCAGCATCCAATTCAGTGACCTTCTTAAGGCCTAAAGTCTCAATCTCTGCAAGGATATCATATCCTGACCGAACAAGCGGTGCCTCAGTTGTAACCGCTTTATTCTTGAAAAACGCTATCTTATTCTTGCGAAATGGATGATTCGCTAGCAAAAACTTTCGATGATTGTCAAACCACGATTGCTTACCACTATGTTTTAGGGTGAAGGCATCTGATTTGTCCATGCAATACGGACAAGCTAACCTCCCAGCAGTGCTCCACCCGGATAGCATCGAATATGTAAGAAAATCACTAACTGTCCACAAAAGGGCAGCTCGCATCTGAAAATTTTCTGCTTCTTAGAAATATCATATGAACACCTACTTCCCATAATTGGTTTAACTCTGCAATAAGCGGTTGGAGAAAAACATCTATCTTCTCTTTTGGATTTTTTGGACCTGGAACCAATATGGTCAAGAACATATACTCCTCTTTCATACACATCCAAGGAGGCAAGTTGTATGTTGTTAGTATCACAGGCCATGAGGAGTATTGCTGCCCTGATTGTCCAAATGGTTGAAAACCATCCGTGCACAGACCTAACCTGACATTTCGAATTTCAGATGCAAAGTCAGGATAAATGCGGTTAAAATGCTTCCAAGCAAGCGAGTCTGAGGGATGACGCATGATTCCATCTTCAACTGAATTTGCATGCCACTTCATATCATTTGCTGTAGCATTAGATGCATACAACCTCTGCAATCGAGGAACTAGAGGAAAGTAATACATTTTTTTGTATGCTACATTAGTTTTTTGTCTTTTTGTAGCACCACGAGAAGTTTGTTTAAATCGAGGATGGCCACAAAACTTACACGTTGTCATATCAATATCTGACTCCCAATATATCATGCAGTTGTTCTTGCAACAATCAATCTTCTGAACTGGCAACCCCATGCCCCGTAATAGCTTTTTGGTTCCGTAGAAGTTTTCAGGGACTAGATTATCTTCTGGAGCAACTTCTTTCATAAGTTCAGTGAATTGATTGAAACATTTTTCTGATATGTGATTTTCTGATTTCAAGCTCATAAGTCGAGCTACAAGAGACAACTGCGAGTGTTTTTTACTCCCAGGCCACAACTCTTGATCTGCAGCTTTCAGCATGTCATAAAACTTCTGGGCCTCAGGATTTGGCGATTCTTCTATTTCATCCACATTAAATTCAGGACCAACAGCATCCATAACCATTGTATGGTAAGCATTAGATGCTTCTTCACTAGCCATTTGAGATGGGGCACCAACATCTTGATCGACATCTACCCTCAGATTGGCCTCGCCATGGAAGCGCCAAACGTAGTAGTCCGACACAAATCCATATTTTGCTAAGTGGAATTTCACGGTAGGCACATCTAAAAACTTGGTGTTTTGACACTTGCGCTGATTACATGGACACTTAATTCTTTCCCCGTCCATCGAACTATGTTCACTAGTAGCAAATTGGATGAAAGTTTCAAGACCAGCGAAAAACTCCTCAGTGAGAAGACCATTTCTAATTCGTGTATACATCCAATGACGATTTGAACTCATTCTATTTATCACCTATTGTAAAATATTTTTCAATGCTACATTTCATTTAATTAAAATAAAAACCAAAACTACATTTGACCGAATCATAAATCATTCGAAGAAATTCTCATACACATTCAATACAAATTCAAATAATCATAAGCCTCCGATACCCACAGGCGGTTTAGCCGGAGATAACACAAGTGCCGATACCCACAGGCGGTTTAGCCGGCAAATAAACAATAAATGAAAATTTTATAATTAAATGAACAACCTTTTTGACCTAATAAAACAATTCATTATTAGTGGCTAAACCTTACTTTAATTGCAAACCATACGGCCCTCCATCTTTCTTAAACCACAACAGCACAAAATCTAATACTTTAAATTCATAGTCTAAATTTGAGACTAAATTAATTAATTTCATGCATTCCAAGACTCCACTCTGCCCAGACCATAATCCTTGGGCCAATTTAAAAGCATAATTCCAATCCTTCAATTCCCCAACATACTGCCCAGAATTTTAATTCAAAGTTCATTGAAATCATTCCATAAACAGCAAATCATTTTTGTTACTTCTTGCTGCAATTCAATCTTACAGCAACTCATATTTATTCCATAATCAACATTTGTTTTTTAAATCCACTACTATACTGCCCAAGACAGTATTGCAGCAGCTTTGATCCACAAACAGCAGCAACACAGCCACTCTTTCTTCTTTTTTTTTTTTTTTAAAAAAAAATTTCCAGTAACACAGCCAATTTGAATACTTTACCATTGCTATTCCAATTCAGATTTATCAAAACATGCTTCTCACATACCCACAAGCAAGGCCAATAATCCCATCCAATCATCACTACTCTTAATCCCTCCCTCCTTAATATATGTGTACATTCATATATATATATATATATATATATATATATATATATATATATATACACATAGATAGAAATATTCGTACGTATATTACAGTATATAATATATAGAAACAGATTCTAAAAAATTAATATATAGAAGTTTGAGCATTACCTGGGCGTGGGCGTGGGCGATGGTCGGCGGCTGAGCAGCGAATGAGCAGCTACGGTCGGTCGTCGGCGTGCAGCGACTGAGCAGCTACGGTCGGCGGCTGAGCAGCGAACAACAGCGACTAAGCAGAGATTGAGCAGCGACTGGAACAGCAGCGGTTGAGTCGGTGGCGTGCAGCGACCGTAGGTGGGCGTAGGAGAGCCGGCGGCTGTGGGCGGTGGGCACCGGTGACCGTAGGTGGGCGGTGGGCGCCGGCGACCAGCACACCATAGGTGGGCGGTGGTTTGCGTAGGTTTGCGTCGTATTTGTTTGGGGTTGGGAGGTTTAGGAGTTAGCGATTGGGCGGTTTAGGGTTGACCGATCCAATTTTATTTTCTTTTTATAACATTTGGCGACGGATAACACGATCTGTCGCAGAGTTTATTTTTTTAAATCCCGCCTTTCAATTACTTAGCGACGGATTTAAGGTTCCGTCGCTACAAATCTGACATACGTGAAACTTAGAGCACCTTAGCGATGGATATGGATATCCGTCGCTATTGCTTTTAAACAAATAACGAAAGCTTCATTCATCTAGCGACGGATTTGAGATTCCGTCGCTATTTCTAGCGACGGACCCTCAAATCCGTCGCTAGATTACAAACACAATCCAATGGCCGATTTTTCTTAGCGACGGATTTGAATTCGTCGCAACAGTCTAACAAAGAAAATTAAAAAACGGGAAAAAATACTCTAGCGACGGAACAAATCCGTCGCTACTTTATTTTAAAAAGCCGCCAACCATATTGTAGCGACGGATATTTGTGTCCGTCGCTAGTTCTAGCGACGGAGTCAAATTTCCGTCGCTACATATACTTGTAAACGTGTATTACGAATTTTTAAGTTCAATATCCGTCGCTATTTTGTAAAAAAAATAAAAATATGCCTTAATACATAGCGACGGATATATTTCCGACGCAAATCCGTAGCTAATCAAATTTTTAATCAGCCCGCCAAAATTCCGTCGCTAATCCGTCACTAACCGTCTAAATTTTAAGCGCGATAATTTATCGCTAAAAATTAGTTACGGATTTAACGACCACCCGTTTCCGTCGCAAAGTACCGTCGCTAGGGCGTCGCTAATCCGTCGCTAACTTCCAATTTTTTGAAAAAACAAAAATCCGTCGCTATACCGTCGTTAACTTAGCAACGGAATTTATCCGTCGCAAAATCCGTCGTTATTTCTTCGTTTTTTTGTAGTGTTTGTTCATGGTTGGTTTGGAGGGTTTGAAAGTAAAATAAGATGGAAAATATAAAAGGTAAAAAAGAAGGGTGCATGCTAAAGTTAAGCCAAAGGATTGATTATCGTAGGTAGCTTGGAATTGGGTTTCGAGATTGATCTAGGGAGTCACGGTATTAGTACCGAGTGGCGTCACACTCAGACTCTCAATCCTCATTCGGTTGAGGCATTTTATCGAACACCTAGCCTACCACTCCTCTCGGATCTCGTCCTTTCGGACTAAGAGTAGAGATATAGATGAGTAGGGCTCGTGAGAGGCCGCTATCGCGCACTCTCTCACTTCCACTCGGTTCACTAACTATCCCGGCCGGAAATAGAAGCAAAGATTGAACAACATCATCCATACAATCATCAATCATACTCCCACAATTCACAAGATCATAAGATAAAATCTAAGCATCAATCAAGTGGTTAACAAGGGCACACACACCCAAACTACTCTACTCTAACATAGAAAGCATTAAATCAACAAAAAAAAAAAACAAAGCAATAAAGTAAAAGAGCAAACTTTATAATAAAAGAAGAGTATTTATACCTAAGGAAGCTTGAATCTACATCATCATCTTCATCTACACTAAGCTAAATCTAATCTAAGGAGGAGTATTTGTCTTCCTCCCCAAAGGGGATGAAATTGGAAAAGAAAACAAGATCTAAGATTATTGGGTGCCTCCTCCTCTTCTTCTTTTCTTCAAAGGTCTGAAATAATGAGCCTTATATAGGGGGAACAAAATAGGGGCAAGATGGACATTTTTCCCGCAGCATATTTTAGGGCTGATACAAGGCTTCTCGACGCGTCGAGACAGGTCGAGCCCTGAAGAAAGTTTTCCGCGATCTTCCACATGCGTGGTGGCGGGCGTAGGGAGCTACTGGAATGTTTCCACGCCCCTCCACACGCGTGTGAGGCTGCGTGGGAGGCTCCTGCTTCATGACTTCTTCATTTTCTGCTCAGTTTTGGCCTTAAGTCCTCCTTTTGACTGTAGAATACCTTAAAAACATCTTTCATGCTCTTGTTAGCAGTTTTGGTCACATCTGAGTCTAAATGCATGAAATCCTTATGAAATGGGTAATAAACCATACAATTCTAGCCCTTAAATGACCCTTAAAATAGATTATTCTTGGTGCTTATCAGTATACATGGTTTTATCCTCTTCGTGTAAAATCCAATATTTATAAAATTTTTACGTTATTTCGGGCAATGGTAGAACGTCGGTTTTCACGTTCTATCAAAGCCATATAGTCTGCTTTAGGAGGAGAATATCGTCGGTTACACACTATATTTGAATCCTTGGGAATTATACATCGACAATCCTGTGCATATACACACGAACAAAATGGGAGGGTAGAGCGTCGTAATCGCCACATTGTCAAAACAGGCTTATCTTTAATTGCTCAAAGTTCCACCCCCCTTAAATATTGGGACTACGCATTTGAGTCTGCAACCTTTTTAATCAACCTGCTTACCCTCCTCTGCTATAAATTTTCTGACTCCTCATTACAAAATATATAATGTCCATCCACCTTATTCTTTCTTTCGAGTCTTCGGGTGTTAGTGTTTTCCATATCTCCGACCCTACAACCGTCACAAAATTGAGTACAGGTCCGCGCCTTGTGTTTTCCTAGGTTATCCAGTTTCTTATAGGGCATACCGTTGCTTAGATCTTAACACTGGAAAAGTCCATATCTGTCGCCATGTGCGCTTTGCTGAAAACATTTTTCCTTTTCAGGCCAACTTGCAGGAAAATGAACCACCAGACACTCCTACTACACCCTGGGCAACCGCTTCGTTACACACAAATTCTCCTCCTTTGCCGCTCAATATACCTCCGGCATCAAACACATCTGAGACTCTGGATATTGCGACGTCTTCGTCACGGACTGAGTCTGATGCCCAGTTATCAGTGTCAACTACGGGGCCCCCACTTACCACCACTCAAGCGTCAACAGGTGGTCATGCTATGCGAACACGCAAAAAGACTCGGGGTACCGGTGAGCAGTGCTATGCTCTTCATACGACCATTGACCCGACCTGTTATACTCAAGCTGTCAAACACATACACTGGAGGGATGCAATGGATCAGGAGTTTAATGCGTTGCTACACAACAACACCTGGAAACTAGTGCCTGCGTCTCCGCTTATAAATATCATTGGGTGTAAGTGGGTATATCGCACTAAGCGCAAAGCCGATGGCACCATAGAAAGGTATAAAGCTCGTCTAGTTGCAAAAGGTTTTAATCAAGTTGCAGGGGAAGATTTCTTTGACACTTTCAGTCCCGTAGTCAAGCCCACAACAGTCAGGTTGTTGTTCTCTCTTGCAGTTACTCATTCGTGGACTCTTCGACAGCTGGATGTTCACAATGCGTTTCTAAATGGTCATCTACCAGAAACAGTTTACATGAAGCAACCACCTGGATATGAAGACCCACTGCATCCTGATCATGTTTGTCATCTCTAGCGATCCTTATATGGCTTGAAGCAAGCGCCACGTGCTTGGTTTAAGCGACTGCACGACTTTTTAATCTATGCAGGCTTTTCGTCCTCCAAAACCGATGTCTCATTATTTTTCTACACATCAGGGGACTCCCGGGTATATCTGCTTGTTTATGTGGATGATATCATTATGATGGGTAATGACACTACCTTGGTTGATTCTCTTCTTCGTCGTCTTTCAACTACGTTCAAGATCAGGGATCTGGGCACACTTGGTTTCTTCCTCGGTATTGAAACTCTGGCATATGGTGGTGGTTACCTTCTGTCTCAGAAAAGGTATATGCATGATATTCTCGTTCGGGCTGGTATGATTGATTGTAAGGCTTTGCCAACACCAACTGTTGTCACTAAGTCCGATTCTCCCTCTCTTGAGCTCTTTGATAATCCCACACAGTACCGTCGCATTGTGGGAGTTCTGCAATATCTGACCATCACTCGGCCAGACTTATCATTCTCTGTCAATCGTCTCTGCCAGTTTATGCATTCACCCTCAGTAGAACACTGGGGTCTACTCAAGCGGGTTTTACGTTATGTCAAGGGCACGTTATACGTGGGACTACAGGTCACTCCGTCATCACATTCTACTTTACATGGCTACTCTGATTCAGACTGGGCTAGATGTCCGATAGACAGGAAATCGACTAGCGGCTATGCTGTTTTCTATGGTACAAATTTGATTTCTTTGATCTCCAGGAAGCAGCGCACAGTTGCTCGTTCATCGACTGAAGCCGAGTACAAAGGGTTAGCAGACGTTGCAACTGAGGTAACATGGGTCGTTTCCTTGCTACGCGAGTTGCGGCTACACTCTGGTCGGCCTGCGACGTTATGGTGTGATAATCTAGGAGCTACTTACATGGTAGCTAATCCCGTATTTCATGCTAGGACTAAGCACGTTGAAGTTGACTATCACTTTGTTCGCGATAAGGTTGCTTCAGGGGAGTTAAATGTTTGCTTTGTATCAACTCAAGATCAGTTTGCCGATATCTTCATCAAGCCACTACCTGCTCAGCGTTTTCAGACTCTTCGTGCCAAGCTCAATGTTGTTTCCTCCCAACCTTGTGCTTGAGGGGGCGTGTGAGTAGTGTTATGTTTATTCTTTTATATTATATAGTCCTAAACAGTTATAGTGAATTGCTAGTCAATATTCAGTACCTGCAGAATAGGGGAGGTTATAGCTAACTCTCATATAGGTACTAGGACTCTGTAATTCAGTTGTATTGAATCATATTCTATATTCATCCATACTAATTACTAAGTATACATATGTAACACACTAATCATATGCTAATATATAACACAGGACACAAAACCAATTTCGAATTGCCAACTCCATAAATACAAAGCTTATGCATATAAATACCTTGACGTACATACTTACGAATATGTACATAAACCTTATGCTCGTAAATTTTATATATGAATACAGACACAAATCAAACCCACAATATAATCAACAATCTTCATCAAACAATTTTCATATGATAGACAATATTCATAAGGATCATAAATCACATAACAATTATTCAAAAATAACAAAAATAATTTTTTTTTGAGGAAAAATATTTTCACATAAGCACATAGGAAATTTTTTTTTTTTGGTTTTCTATAGGGTTAAAAGAGTTTTTTTAATGAACATAAATCTTACCTAAAAGTCAATAATCCATAATCAACCAAAACATGATTGCACCAAGATTTGAACCTAAAACCTTCAATGAATTAACACATGTCCAAACCATCAAGCTACTACCACTAACGTATTATTTACTACATATATACTTATCTCAGTTCATTCCATCTGCAACCTAATCTCTACCCTCCTCACATGGCTCTCACAAGTTACCAGTGCAACAAAATCCAACCAATCGCAAGTTTTCTTGCTTGCTCTGGAAACCCCAGAAAAAAGAAAAAGAAATAGTACGGTCAGAAACATAAAGATCTCTGGCGGGATGGAAGGCGACCCTCTCCGCCATAGGCCCATAGCCACCTACGAAACCAGCAACTTTCCATATTACCATCTGAAGGCACTACTACAAAGCATAGCTACTACGGTGGTTTTTTAAACATACACGGAAATTTTTGAAGTGCCGAGTAGGTAGCTGTCATGGTAAATTATTACTTTCTACAACGGTTCTTACGAACTGCCTTGTATATTACCTATATACGATAGTTAAAAATCGTCGTACAATCATAAACATAAACGACATATAAAACAAATTTACGCATTACATATATACTTTATAAGGCAGTTCTGAATAATTACCGCCGTCTAAAGTTTATTTATACGGAGGTTCCGAGTAATAACCGCCGCCTATAACAAATTTACGCATTACATATATACTTTATAAGACAATTTTGAATTATAACTGTCATTTAAGGTGTACTTTATAAGGCGGTTCTGAATAATTACCGTCGTCTATAATAAATTTATGCATAACATATATACTTTATAAGGCGGTTCCAAATAAGAATCGTCATCTAAAGTGTACTTTATACGACAGTTTCGAATAATAACTTCAGTATATAAAAAATTTACACATTGCACATATACTTTATAAGGCAGTTCTTAATAATAACCGCCGCCTAAATTATTTATTAAAAATATATATATGTATATACGGCGATTCCGAGAGAAAACCATCGTATATAAATGTATGTATGTATGTATATATATATATATATATATGTATGTATATATATATAAATACTTTTTACGGCGGTTCCACAAGCAAACCGCCGTATAATGTATTTAATTTTTTTTTTATAAATTCAGAATTTGTAAATCCCAGCTCTAATATAAAATAAAGTAATAATATGTTCAATTGCATCAAAATTCATCATTCAGAATAATATTCTTAAACATATACAATAATAACGATACAAAAAAGTTATAATCAATCATAACTACCAAAAAAATTACATTACAAATACTAATAATTAAATAACAATTCAATGTCATCATCTAGATTCAATCCAAAAACCAACAAAACCTTTGCACCATAAATTTCTTATATGATTAATTTCTTCATGTGAATAACTTTGAGTACCGTATGCTCTTCTGCAATGTAAAGCAAATAGAAAACAAAATCATTATTTATGGACTTGTAGAAGTCTTACCATATGCTCTTCTGCATTGTAAAGCAAACAAAAAACAAAATCATTATCTATGGACTTGTAGAAGTCTTAAAATAACATAAGGAAATTAGAAATCAAAGAGACAAACACATTCCATATCATCCATCTTCTCATTCAGTTCTTATATGGTGGACCACGGTCCACAAAGCATTGTGGACCGTGGTCCCAAAACGCCGCCGTTTCATTTACTAAATGAAACGACGGCCGTTTACTCCGTTCCACGACGTCATCGCGTCGTGGGACATTTAATATTATTTTTTTAATAAAATACGAAAAGAACGGGAAAAAGGCAGCAGTTGTCCTCTCCACTCTCCCACTTTCTTTTCAAACAAGCAAAGACGTACCATCTTCTCCAAAAAGCAACAGTGCTCTCCACTTCTTCTGCCATTGTCGACCATTTTCATCGACATTGTCGACACAGTTTCAAGCGTTGTTGCAGTCTAAAAGCTTCAATACAGGTAAACATCTTGTTATGTATCAAACAAACACATTGTTATGTATCTAGCATGAGCTAAAAGTTTATTTTCAGTTTTTTTAACTTGTTATGTATTAAATTTAACTTGTAGTAACTAATATTCTTATTGTTTCAAACACAGTTGACATACCTTGACCGTTTAGAATTCAAAGGCAGAAAGATACAAAGGACAACACTTGCAATAACAGCGTGGACTGAAGAACAAATAAAGGAAAGTATAAAGTCAGAGATATTATCTGGACAATTTGGAAGAGGAAAGGTAATCCCGCGATTCGAACGGAAAGAAAAACAGGCACCTGAGCAAATTAATGAGAATGTGCGAGATGAATTGTCTTATGAGTCTTTAAGGAAGGTCACTTCTGTCTTGAGGAAGATGGCCAACACAGTGGTTGAGTTTGCTAAAGTTATGGCTGAGATTGGCAACACTAGGACTGGAGGTGGAATAATAAAGAAAACATTTGAAAACATTGCTGAAATGATCAGCGGTGTGTCCTGTTCTCAACCTCCACAACAACAAGGTCTGCTAGATGATGATGACATCTTCAATCAATAGAGCTTCCTTTATGCAGTAAGTGCTCTTGAGCAAGCATTCTTACAGACATGAAAAAATTACCCAGCTCAGCCCACACAGCCTACAACTTCACAATCACAACAACAAATTCAAACACCATCTTTTGACCTTGGAGTGCCCTCTCCTGAACCTGCTGCAATGGAACAACCCCAAAATCAGTTCGATGCTAAGGAACTACAAAATATTGCAAGAGATCTTGAAAAAGATAGTGAGAATACCATTACTGATGAACAACAGTTGGACACAACCCCAGCAGATAACACAATGAAAGAACTCTTTGATAGGTATGCTCAATCCTTTTATATATCCACTAATTTTAACACATACTATTTGCATGATATCAAAATGAAATTATAGTCTAATTTAAAGGATACTGTAGTGTTCATGAAAAGACAGTGAAGTGTCTATAAAATGTAACTAAACAACATGTCTCACATATTTATTCTATGTTGCCAATTGAACATATAATTGTATAGAAATGATAGTGAGGTGATTATGAAAAGTAACTTCAGTGTATGTTAACTGAAACTGACCAGCATGCCTACTCTATGTTGTATGATACCTAATAGGAACTATAGTTGTAATAAACTGATACTGAAGTGTTTGTGAAAAGAAACTGCAGTGTATATAAACTGAAACTGACCATCATGCCTACTCTATGTTGTATGAGACCTAATAGGAACTATAGTTGTAATAAACTGATAGTAAAGTGTTTGTGAAAAGAAACTGCAGTGTATATAAACTGAAACTGAACAACATGCCTACTCTATGTTGTATGAGACCTAATAGGAACAATAGTTGTAATAAACTGATACTGAAGTGTTTGTGAAAAGAAACTGCAGTGTATATAAACTGAAACTGAACAGCATGCCTACTATATATTGTATGAGACCTAATAGGAACTATAGTTGTAATAAACTGATACTGAAGTGTTTTTGAAAAGAAACTGCAGTTTATATAAACTGAAACTGACCAGCATGACTCACAAATTATATATTTGAACAATTAAACTGCAGTTTGATTGCTGAACCTGATAATGATGACCACTCTGAGCAAGTAGTGGCTGAAAGGACCCGAAGATTTAAAAATCTACCAATGAATCTGATATCACCTTTTTGGACCAAGAATGATGAAATTTTGAAGAAAGTGGGACCAAAAGAAAATCTGATATCTGATTATGTCTTCCTTGACCCAACAAAAGAACAGCCTTTGACGTATGAAACACACTCATCTTATATTATATTATCTCCATATTTTTGCCTAACTAACTTAAATATCTATTACATGCTCTTTTTTGCAGTGAACAACTGTTTGAGTATGCTGGATATTACTTGAATAGAGACACATTCCAATCTATGAGAGCCGAAGAGCTAAAAAGTGTTATTGTAGATGTTCGGTGTCTAAGACTAAATCAGCTGGATCTCAACAGACTGGTTGATAAGCCCAAGCGAATATTCTTCTCAACCCAGGCTTTTGTAAGCAAAAACACTTTTTTACATTATGCTTAATTTTTATAATTAACATCCTATAACATAAAATAAATTTTTACAGCTCCAACTATACAGCCCATCAAATTGGGAGAGGGATGATAATCCAGAACAAAGCTCATACCAGATAGACTTTGAGCAGTGCTTAGACACCGAAATAAACAACGTCGGAAAGTTGGACATAAGTGATGCTCAGCTGGTAAATAATGTCTTATGCAAAAAAATATTGTACTTAGGATTAAACAAACTACTAATATTTTATTAATTGTTAACAGATATTCTTTGGCATATACCGGCATCATCACTTCTACATAATGTGCTACAATTTCACAACGTCAATGCTTGAAATCATTGACAACAGGCCCCTTCCAAAAGGAATGAAAATTCAACAAAAGTATGGTGATAGTCCAAAAGTCCAGGTAAGTATTCTAATTACCTATTCCATTCACAAAATACTTTAGTTTAATTTGATAAAGTGTCATATATTCTTATATGTGATTCATTATGAAACTGTATAAAAAGAAATATAGTATTCATCAACTGATACTATAGTATATGCACTAAGAAAATATAATGTATTCGAAAAGAAACTGTAGTGTTTGGTAAAGGAAACTGATATATATTCAAAACGAAAATGAATTCATGAGTAATTCGAATGAATAATTCCATCTGACACTCTAATTATAAAGATATACATGAATATATGACGCATATCTAACTAGTTTTAATTTGCAGAGCAACGCATTTGTAGAGTATTTGATAAAAAAAAATGACAGACCAGTCTAGCTGAGAAGATAAAGAAACTGCCCTTGGAGCTGGTAAAAATGAATTGGAGAACAGCTGATAACAGGACTGATTGTGGATTGTATTGCATGCGCCACATGGAGACCTACATGGGCAATCCACAATGGAAATGTGGTTTTACTCCCAAAAACCCAAATGTAAGTTTACATAGAACTTTACACATTTATACTGCTCATTTAATTATAAAAATTTAAATAACAAACAATTAACACTAATGCAGGACCCATATTTGACATCACTACGAGCATTGTACACATCAAGGATCATCATGATGCCCGTGAATGTTCACAAAGAAAATGTCATAAGGAATGCCGAAGAATACTTTGTCGGAAAAAAGCTCTTACAGTGACTGTGAATTTGAATGTAAGGATAAATGCACCACCTGACAATGTTTTGTTCTGTTTGTTTTTGAAGCCAAGGTAGCTTTAGACTACGTTTATTATGCAGGTTTTAATCATCATAGTTTTTGCTAAAAATACTCTTATGTTTTTTACTTATCATGTTAATATATATCAATGGAATATAATTCCCGAAATGCTACATTTCCATTCACAAAATACTTTAGTTTAATTTGATAAAGTGTCATATATTCTTATATGTGATTCATTATGAAACTGTATAAAAAGAAATATAGTATTCATCAACTGAAACTATATTATATGCACTAAGAAACTATAATGTATTCGAAAAGAAACTGTAGTCTTTGATAAAGGAAACTGATATATATTCAAAACGAAAATGAATTCATGAGTAATTCGAATGAGTAATTCCATCTGACACTGTAATATGTACAAAGTGAAACTGCAGTGTTCATGAAAAGAAACTATATTGTCAAACAACTGAAACTACACTATATACAAACTGTGGTGTCAATTCTAGAACCCTAAATTCTAAACACTAAAGCCTAACCCCTAAAGGCTAAACCATAAACAGTAAACCCTAAACCTTAAAGAGTCATGTGGGAGTTAAACTTATTTTTGTTTTATATCCTCTTACTATTTGCTAAAGGTTTTAATTTTTTTTTTAAACTCTAAACCCTAAACACTAAAGGGTAAAACCTAAACCCTAAACCCTAAATGCTAAATCCTAAACCAAAAAAAAAGAATAAACCCCAAATGATAATCACTATAGTACTCGAATGAATAATTCCATTTGAAAACAAAAAAGTGTAGTATTCATGAAAAGGAACTACAATGTCTGTGAAAGGAAAGTGTAGTGTTTACCAACGGATACTGTAAGGTTTGATATAGAACAAAGTTTTATCAAGAATCATTATAATTGCACTATCACTTTGTTTATACTGAAGTTACATTTGTTAAATACTGCAGTTTCAGTTCAATTACCCCCCCCCCAGTTTCATTAGGATTAGATTGAAAAAAGAAAATTATATCAAATAATAATTACATTTTATGTACACCAAAATATGATTAAAACTACATTTTACTACATAGAAACTTCATTATATAATATAATAAAAACAAAAACAAAAACAAACAAAAAATAAAAAATAAAAACATATTTACTTAAAAAATCAGTATCTTTTTATGTGTGAAATAGTTTCATTCTACCTATACTATACTTTCATTTGGATTAAACTAAACCAACTTTGAGCTACTACCACTAGACGGATGGACCAAATATCCACTGCGCACCATACTAGAAACAGATTCTCGCATAGAGGACTGCATTGCCGCCTTTGTATTCAACTCAACATACTTTGAATAATTCTTTCGCCCTCTTGCATATTTATACTTCTTTTCTATTGTGCTAATCAACCGTTTGTTGCGTTCACCTTTTGGCCTACTGCATGATGGATTTTGTATAACACCATGTGTGGTTTGTTCACCATCTTCAAAGAAAATAGGACCAATTTCAGCTTCAATCTTCATCTTGGCATTCTGAAATGCATCTTCACATGCTTCCCGAGCTTTAGAATTGTCTTGACTAGATAAAACCAACCGCTGAAACTTTCTACCAATTTGTATAACCCAACCACTTGAAGCAACACCACAAACACTCTCTACTGTCCTGTCTTCAACTACCTTTTTAGTCTATCTTTTAAGAATATACTTATCAGGGATTATTGCAACACAATGAATATTTAAAATGCGAAGAGAATGAGAGCACAAAATACCCATCTCTGAAAACAACCTGCAACTACATGATATATCCAAGTCCTTAACACTAAAACAAACCTCATGACGAATCAAATCAACATCAGGACGCCAAATATGATATTTCATTACCTCACCACTAACCCCCATCAAATCTTGATGGCATGAAGAACCTTTCAAGAACTGTTCCTCAAATAAAAAGTATATCTCAATAGTGTAAACTTCTCTAGCATGTGAAAGTAACTTCACGTAATTCATAGCCATTGATGGCAAACCTTGAGAACAACGAGCATCTTCACCACTCTCTCTACTCCTCCACTCAGAAATCACACTAACAAATGAATTATAAAAATCGCACAATCCAGCTGTTTTTGAAAGTCTTCTAGAAATTGAATGATTAGTAGACTCACTCCTTTGCGAGGATAAAATACCACCAGAGAAATACTGTTTGCTAAACGCAGGACACCACTTCTCCCTAATATTATATAATCTATCTAAGCAAACATTCTTATGAATATTATATTCAGTCACCATCCTGAAAAAATATAACATAAAAGATAAATTGTAAGAGCAAAAAAGACAAAACAAAAAGTTCATATGCACTACTGATTTGGATACCATATTTGTAAGTAGGGAGGGTGTGGGGTATGCCGAAT
Source organism: Ipomoea triloba (assembly GCF_003576645.1). Taxonomy (NCBI): domain Eukaryota; kingdom Viridiplantae; phylum Streptophyta; class Magnoliopsida; order Solanales; family Convolvulaceae; genus Ipomoea; species Ipomoea triloba. The sequence goes on from NC_044925.1 coordinate 9,139,989, forward strand.
AAATCCAACTGAGCTCTACAAACAAATAGGATCTACAACTAATAAACAAAAACAAACTGAAAATACGATAATAAATATATAAATAAATAAATAAACATTGACATGATATCATTTTATCAAACCCCAAATATCATTCTCTCATAACAGTACTATCATTTCATAAACAAAGCCAACTCATACAATGTACAGGAAAAAACATGAAAACACAGACACTAACATAGTATCCTTTCATCAGAACAGCAGTTTCATTCACTCAAGCCTGCACTGTCATTCGATAAATAAAACAAAATCATTCCAATTACAGTAGAAAACAAATATAGTCAAAACTGCATACTATCATTTGATCAAACCCATAGTATCAGTTAATCAAAACAGCATTATCATTATATAAACAAAGCAAAATCTGATGATGAAAGTTGCAAAAAATACCTGTTCCAGTAAAATTCAAATTCAGCTTCTATATCACTATACTTTAACAGAAAATTAAATAAGTCTATGAAACCCGTTTGCATTCTCAATCCTTTGATGTGCTTCTTTGAATTCTCCGCAATGTGCCAAATACATAGCCTATGTTTTGAATTTGGAAATACTTGCATGATTGCAGCAGCCATGGCAGAACACTAATTAGTCATTATTATTTGTGGCTGCCTACCATCCATTGACTGTAGAAACATTTTGAACAACCACACAAACGATTCTGTCTTCTCATTCAATAAAAACCCACAACCAAACATCACATTCATACAATGGTGGTTCATACCTACAAATGGACCACAAATTATATCATACATATTGGTACGGTATGTTGTATCATGTACCACCAAATCACCAAACAACAAATAATCCGACTTCATTTGCGCATCCCTCCAAAAAAAAACTACACAACCTTGCATCATCATCAACTTCGAAATCAAAAAAGAAACCAGACTCATTCAATTGTCTCTTCCGGAAATTCTCAATCAAAGTGTTAGAGTTAGTCCCATCTAAATGCTTCGCCGAATCTAACAACATTGTGTTATAAGCATCCCTGGCAGTAAATCCAACAAATGGTGAACCTCCAGACTGATGTTTAAAAACCGAATACCATCAGATAATGGAACTCCACTCCTCTTCATATCTTTTAGGTATGTCAACTGATCAACAGAAACATTCCTATGCGACCTAAGCATATAACTTGCAGATGCCGGACACAACTCATGGTTGTGCTCCTTTACATGTTTCGTAACAACCCACTTCCCACTTGAATCTAAGTCGAATTGACACATTGCATTACATCCAGTCCGAGTATCTATCTTTGTATAACACTTATTAGCACTCGCTGGTTTTGCTTTGAACCCAGCCTTATAACAATGGAACTTTTTTGACTTCACATTCCGAGTTCCAGGAAAATAGTACTGTTTTTCCTTCCTAACACTAAATCCCATTCGAGATGCAAGATCAGTATACATATCAAATGCTTCTTCAACTGAATAAACAGAATGTCCCACCAATTCTTGATTAGCTGTGAGTTATTAAAAGGAACCTTCAATAAGTATACACTAACACTTCATACTAATTGGAGAAATCGATTGACACTATAGACATATTGACCTGATACTACAATGTTCTTCAAAAGATACTAAAGTGTTCTTAAAAAGATACTAATGTAGTCTGTAAATGTACCTAAGTATGATGCTCCTAAACAAAAAATATAACTAAGCTGTTCAAAGTCAATGAACAAACAGCTAAACATAAGAACCTAGAATAGATGAATCCTCCTCATTGGCATCTGTAGAAGTACCACCACCTCCAGCAGAGGGATTACATCCATCTGAACAAACAAAAACCAATCAAAGTAAAGAAATCAGCTGACACTACAGCGAAACTAAAATGAAACTACAGAGTAAACAAAATGAAACTACAATGATATTAAACTGAAACTAATGTCAAACGTTATCCATTGAAATTCACATGCTCTACAACAGATACTATAATGTCCCATAACTGACACTATAGTATCTAATAACTTAAACTACTTCAAAATCAAATTCATACTAACTATAATGATTCTGACACAAATGCATAATTCAAATAAGCACAAAAAACAGGATTAAAACCTGGAATGTCATCGTGATCACCATCAAAACATGAAGAACGAGCATTACATACAATTAGTGAATCCGATTCAACACCAGTAGGGGGATTACATTCAACTGAAAGGCATAAAATTTTGAAAATATATAACATCAAATATAACCTAGAAATATTACACAATCAAACGAGTAAACAAACGAAAGCTAATTATACAATCAAACAAAGATACATACCAGGAGATAATGAACTATAATCTTCAACAATCAACGCATTCATATCAATATCAGCAATAAGATTGCTTCTACCTAACATCTCTCCCATATTTTGCAGAAATCGTGATGCACAAATGTAGTCTCCCCTGCTCTCTTTGCGAACAAAAAAAACTAAATCAAACTGAAAAAGGAAACAAACGAAAGCTGAAAGACGAAAAATGGCCGCCGGTGATAGTTAACAGCACCGTCTAAATCTAACGATTAGAAAACAGCCAAACGACGTCATTTCTTCCCTTGGCCCACAAAGCATTGTGGACCACGGTCCATGATATAATTTTCGCTTCTCATTATTGTATACCTACAAATACCACACCATATATAATGACCTAAAATAATGACAGGTACAGTATTTGACATATTAAATAACCAATAAAAAAATTTAAAAAAAGTACAGTTTTTAGCTGCAGTTATGATTGAGATAGAACATGCATAATTAGTTTTTCCATGTTTTTTAATCTATTGGCAATCTTGATAAGCTATAGTATAGCTGGCAGATAGTTGTGCTCTCCCTCTTTATATCACATGCAAAGCACATATATAATACATTTTTACCAAGAATAGCTACTGCCCAAATGAATCTACCTCATTTGAATTTAAGGATTTCATAGCTACTGCCAAAATGAATCTGCTGCTCAAAATTCTACAATTTAATACTATAAGATATAAGTAGTAAAATATCTCTTAATCTCTTAATATTGAAGTTTTATATAAACATTTTAAGGTAACAATGTTTTTTAGACTAAAAACTATAAAATGATATCACTGTTTTTTTTTTTCATTTCGCAAAATTCAAATCTACTTCCATTGCTAAATTATAGTATGAATGTTCAAAGACATTACAATTCCACTAGAGTACCAAAATTAATATTCTATTTACTAAATCCATCATATTTGTTTTATAATTATAAACACACAAAATCAATATAATACTCTTTTTATTTTTTTAACTGTATTTAGTATTGTAAGTAAAAATAACAAATAAATAAATAATAATATTTAAACAAAAATAATAATAAGAAAAAACAATGAAATATGTAGTTAGATAAGGTATGCATTACCGGAAAGAATATAGACACGCCGCTACCCCGTCGTCGGCACCGCCGTAATAGCAACTCCATCCAAGACCCCAATACCGAGAACATGTGTTGGGACTTGACTTTAAAAGTTAGAAGAATGCAAAGGGTCAGTATTGGGTTGGGTGGTCATAGCTGTATGACCACTTTGCAGAACCATGACAATATTTGCATTACCCACAGTAGGTAAATTATCAACAACAGTAACATTATTATTTGAAAAATTCAAGCCGGACACATGAGCTAAATTAAGATGACTAACAGTACGATTATTGCCATAATTTGCAACCAATCAACATTCAACGTGGATTTGAAAATGGTTGATTTTGCAACCAAGAAAAAAAAATAGTAGAAGGTCGTGAGGAGGCAGCGAAGAAAAGGACGAAGACATACTTGTTCGATTAAGGTTGCGATTAGACTAGGTCAAAGAAGGAATAGACTGCTACACCTCAGTGTCGCCGGCGGAAAGACCAGATAGCACCATCGGAGGCATTGAAATTTCAGCCCTAGTTTAGTTCAGGACAATTTTCCTTCTGTTTAGAATTTTTCATAGCATAGATTAGCACCGTTTTACATACTTGAATACGTTTGCAAACTTGGAATCGTGGTTTTGGATTGGATTTACTTTTCGAGATTGCTAGTAAAGTTCTTCCTTTTAATTCTTTATATTTCCTAGATTCATTGCTATTGCTTCAATAGTTAATTCTTGCGTTTTTATGTTTACTTTAATAATGAGTAAGTAGTTCCTATATGAGTTTAGATTAGGGAACTATTGTTAATCTTGATGTTCAATTGGTGATTATTGCATAAAGAGATTGGATTATTTACCTAGGGTTTATGTTGAATTGGGGATTAATTTCTACTTGTTATTAATTGGTGGCCACAATTGATTGCTAGTTTAGGAGAGGGATTCATTACAATGAAAGTTGGGTGAAGACCTCGAGCCTTACCAATTTCAACCTAATTTTTCCTACTATAAGAATATGGGTAATTTGGGGGCTTACAATGCTTAGGTGTTTAAAACTATGATTGATGCATCACGAAAGTGGGGCAATCTTAGCCTAATTCTATTTATTGATTACGAAAGTAGCTGAATTGAATTCTTGTGTACATTGCCCATAAATCCCTAGGTTAATCCTTCTTTCCCTAATTCTGAGTTGTTAGAACATCAATATTGCAATACCCCTAATCTGAGTTGTGGACATGGAGACCGAAGACAATAGCAACACCGGGCAGCTTGCTCATGATGATGTTAGCACACAGTAGAATCCTAGGCAGAGAGAGGTTCTCGGGGAAATCCATGGAGTTTGTGTTGACCCTCTAATGAATAATGTTCAGAATCAGGCACAGAACTTCATGGCCAATCCGAACCCGAATGCATATGTTGGTGGAGGATTGGGAGTTCCTCACATGCATCAGCGTCCTGCGTTTCAGTAGCAGGGACAGGGAGTTGGGATGCAGAATCTTCTCTACCAGATGAATCCCAACATGTTCAACCAGTTTGTCCAGAAGTTTCCACAGGGAGTTCCTCTTATGTTCCAGCAGGGTGGTCAGCCACCCATGGCAGCTCATTTAGCTTCTGAGTTTGATGAGGAAGATTGCATTGTTTATCCAAGAGTAGAGGCGAATAACTTTGAGCTGAAGACTTCTCTAATTTAGATGGTCCAAGCTAATCAGTTTGGAGGTGCTCAGGTGGAGGCTCCTAAGGCTCATGTTGTTCACTTCGATAGGATCTGCCAGACAATCAAGATGAATGGGATCCCTAGTGATGCCATCAAGCTGAGGTTGTTTCCATTTTCCCTGAGAGATCAAGCATTGAGTTGGCTGAATTCCTTTCCAGCCAATCACTTCATTACTTGGGAACAACTATACAAGGCATTCATGTAGGAGTACTGTCCTCCGCTTAAGGCTGCTAAGCTCAAGAAGCAGATTCAGAATTTCCAGCAGTTTGGCAATGAGAGTCTCTACAAGGCTTGGAAGCGGTTCAAAGAGTTGAGGAGGCATTATTGTCCTAAGAATTTGATGACTTCAGGAGATTTCATCTCATCATTCTATGAGGGGTTGCTAGATAGTGCGAAGACCATACTTGATACCTCATCTGTTGGAGGTATTTTCATTGATATTGGTCCTGATTATGGTGAGCAGTTGATTCAGAGAATCACTTCGAATACTGCCTACTGGTACAATGAGAGGAGTGATCCACCGAAGAAAAAGAAGCGAATTGGGATGTTTGAAGTAGAGGACAAGATGGCAATGCAGGCTCAGTTGGATTCTATCCAGCACATGCTCAAGCGGATGATGCAGGTTCCTACTTAGAGCGTTCAGGCTGTTACTCAGCCTTCACCAGTTCCTCATGGTTCTTATGTTACTAATCCTTATTCTGTGCCACAGGTTCCTCTTGTAGCTTGTTGTGCAGTTTGTGGTGGCAATCATGCTTCTCAGACTTGCTATCTGTTAGATCCTAGTAGTCAAGTTCCTCATCCCAATGTGGAGCAAGTTGATATGGTTGGTTACTCTAGACCATAGGGGCAGGGGCAGGGTTACGAGAATTACCAGCAGCAAGGGAGAAATCAGTTCGTTCCTTCTTGGAACAATCAGGGAAATCAAGTGAGAAATCCACTACCAGGCTTTCATAGAAATCAATGGAACATGGGTGGAAATCAAGGATATCAGTGGAGGAATAACTAGAATCAGAATCAAGGATAGTTTCAGCAAGGCAATCAAGGCTACGGGTATGGTCAAGACCAAGGTCTTGCTAAACCATCTCAAGAGGTGGGCATGTAGACTTTCATGAATACTGTGCTGACTCAGATGACCAAGCTACAAGTAGAGATGGAGATTCTCAAGGCTCAATAGCAAGGAGGTGGTAACCAGAATCCTAATCAAGCTTCATCTTCAAGTGGTAGACTTTCTGCTAGTACAGAGAACCCAAGACATCAAGTGAATGCAGTCACCACTAAGAGTGGATTAGCTTTAAAGGATCCTCTTTTTCCTTCTGATGGTCCATTACCTGAGAGAACTGATAAGGGGGATGAGGAAGTTCAGGTTGAGGATGTTCCTGATGAGAGTGAGGAGGAGCCTGTGTTTCAGAGAGATAGTTCCAAAGGAAATGCTCCAGTGCAAGACAAGGGTGCCTCGAGCAAGAAGAATGAGAGCAAAAACAAGAAGGCAGATGACTCGGTTGTACCTTGCAACCTGTTGCCATATCCATAGAGATTGTGGAGATCAAAGGAGACTAAGAGAGAGAGAGAGCAAGTTCCATAAGATGTTGGATAAGCGGGAGGTCTCCATGCCTTTTGTGGAAGCAACAACTCAGATTCCATCATACAAGAAGTTCCTGAAAACATTTTAGGCAACAAGAAGAAGCCAGAGAAGAGTGCGGTGGTGGATTTAAGCGAGGGAGCATTGACTTGTGCAAATCTTCAACATAAACTGCCTCCTAAGCTGAAGGATCCAAGTAGTTTTGTCATTCCTTGCATCATTGGCGGTTTTGTAGTAGGTGGTGCTTTGTGTGATTTGGGTGCCAGTGTTAGCCTTATGCCATATTCTCTTTGGAAGAGGCTTAACCTGGGCACACCAAAGCCCACTACTATAACCCTACAGATGGCGGATCATTTCATTAAGCGTCTAGTGGGAGTGCTTGAGGATGTCCCGGTGATGGTTAATCGGTACTTTATATCGGGGGATTTCGTTGTCCTGGATATAGAGGAGGATGCCAAGGTTCCTATTATACTTGGTAGGCCTTTTCTAGCTACTGTTCGAGCACTCATTGATGTGAGGAGAGGGAAACTGGTAATGGAAGTGGCTGAGAACAAGATCGAGTTTGACATATTCAAGATGGCAAAACACCAGTCCTCGTATGTTGATGAGTGTTATTTGGTAGATGGGCTGGGGGAGTGCACTGATGAGAAGAGAAAGAATGAGCTGGGGGACTTGCACGTTTCCCCTGTTAATCCTGAACCTCCTGAAGAAACATGTGCTCTAAAACGTGGGAGAAAGTTCTTTGGTCCTGATGGTTTCTATAAGAGATGGATGAAGGAGCTCTCTAAGTTCAAAAGGCCACCAGATCGTGTGGTTTCCAATCACACTTGATGTCCATGAGGTTGAGTCGAGCTAGCGTTAATAAACTTAGCACTTCATGGGAGGCACATCATGTTATCCTTTACCTTTTTGCATTTTATTTTACTGCATTTTTATTTTTTGTTTTAGTTCGAGATAGAGTTAGGAGTTTTTCTATGTTTACGGGATGATAATTGGGTTGTTTTTGTGAGAGGTTTGCATTAATTTACTTTTGAGAGAATAGGGAATGGTTGGAATTGAGGTGCTTATGGTTTGAATGGGTTTAGAAGTGTTTTGGAAGTATTTTGAATTGATTTGTAGATAAAATCGAGCTTTGGCGCAATCGTACAGGAAAATGCTTAACGGAGCAGCGTCCACACGGCTTCCCTCCTGGTCATGAGGGGGCCCGGGAGGAATTTTGAGAAATTCCAATACGTGCAGAGCTATAGAGGGCTCAGGGTGACCCTGGCCGTGAGGTGTTTGGGGAATTTCCAGTACGCACAGCTTAATCCAGGGCTCTGGGTCACAGCTACCATCCCGGTCGTGACCATGCCCATGACATCCTCCCAGAAATTCCAGTACGCACAGGTTTATTTAGGCCTCTGGGTCACGGCCACCATCCCGGGCATGACCCAGGCCGTGATACTTCGCAATAAATTCCAGTGCTCACAGCGCAAAGGAGAGCTCGGGTACACGGTCTCCCTCCCGACCGTGTACCAGGCCGTGCTCGGGGTGCGGGACTTCAATCCCCACCCGCGACCCCATTTCTCTTTTACCCCAATTTTCAAACCTAGTCTATTATATTCTGTTTTCTGTTTCCATGTACTTCTTGTTTTCCTGCTTTCTAGTTCGATTTCTCATTATTGCTTTTGTTCGTAGGGCTTCAGTTGTCCATCAGGGACGATGTCCAGTTTAAGTTGGGGGGATGCTATTTCTGATGAACTTTTGAAAATGGAATTTTTGATGAACTTTGATTGAAGGACTCAATTTGCAGCTTAGGACAGTTTGTTTTCCTTGTGTTGTGGTTGTGACCACTTTCCTTTCTGTTGATTAGTGGTTTGTTTTGGTGGTACTTGTGCAGCTTAACTTGTCAGGGATGATTCAAGGTTGAGCTTGTGTTTAATTCAGTCTCTTGCCAATAGTTGGGTTAACCACTAACTTAAATGCTTTCCCTGTGTGTTATGCATTGCTAATGAAGGCTTATGTGGATTTCCGGTGATATTTGTCTTGTCATAGCTTGTCTCAGTGCTCTCATAGTGAAGTCTATAACTTGCATGCTTTGAAGTGATTTAGGCCAGTGTTGTTAGCCCAAGCCTTTAAACCTACCCTTATTATAATTGTTTTCCCTAGTTGTCCCCTTTGAGCCTTGTTTTTGTTTGATAAGTGCAAACCACTTAACCCGCTCTTTGTTGTTGATTTTTCTTGTTTAAACCCTATCATTTAACCCTTAGCCTTTAGCCATATATTTCCATCCACCCTTAGAGAGAATGTAGCATTTGTTCTTTAATTTAGAGGAGATTTCTTTTTGGAGCTTATTTCTGTTAGAGTTATTTCTGTCATCTTTGTTCTAGTGTGGGGGTGTGGCGAAATGAATTGATTGATTGGTTTGAATTGAAAGAAAGAAGGTTGGTTGGTTGAAAAGAAAAAAAGAAAAGAAAAAAAGAAAAGAAAAAAGATTGATAAAAATAAAAAAGAAAAGAAAAATTGTTGTTAGAGAAAAGTGTGAAAAAGAAGTTTGAAAGTGAAGAAAAGGTTTGTGAAAAGAAAGAAAAAGAAGGATGAATAAAAGTACAAGTCATGTTGCTAGAATAATTGTTTCCAACCCCCACTAGTTTAGAATACTCTTGTGTTTTCAATTGTGTTTTGCTTTACTGTTCATACTTTCAGTATTTCCTCTAGATTTAGTTGTGAATAAGTGTGAAATTCTCTCCTTTGCTCATTTTTCCATATCCGTTCTTTGTTTAACCACTCACCCTTAGCCCCATTACAAGCCGAATAAAGACCTATTTGATCTTAGCATGCAGTTTTAGAGTTGATCTATGGGAGTATGAAGGGCAAGTCTATGGGATCTCATCTTAAGCCAAGTCTTGCACAATCTCAACTGAGTACATGTGCATACAGGGTCTTAATCTTCCTTAATTCTGGTGCCTAGTTATTGGCCTGAGAGGGAAACTCACTTGTGATTCTGAGATGATTCTTGAAGTAGGTTAGGTTGTATGAGTTGGTTGTGCAGGGAGGAAGTGTGATCAGTTTCAATGCTTGGAAGGTCAATTGTCCTTGGTAATTGCTTGAGGACAAGCAAAAGTTCTAGTGTGTGTGTGGGGGGGGGGTTGATACATATGATTTTATACTATTATTTGCCCCATAATTTAAGTCGGTTTTGTTGTTTATTTCCTTTACCTTGATGAATTTGAGATTCGTTTGTGCATTACATTTGCTTGATCTTAGTTTATTCACGAACGAGGAGCAAAGGAAGGATTTTTGACCATCTTGGACAAGTTTTCAAAGCATAGGAATCTATCCAAGGTCGGAAAGGAACAACGGAGCACGAAAGGAGTTAGAAGGCAAACCAAGAGGACACCTCATGGCCAGCCTCACGGCCGTGGGGTTGCCCGTGAGCATCATCACGGACAGCAACTGGTCACTGCACCTCACGGCCCCGATCCCGGTCGTGAGGGTGCCCGTGACCCTGCTACTGTCCAGTATTTACTATTTAATGACGCGATTTACTGTCTTTTTTGGGGATTCCGAGCCCTAGTTTAGTTCAATACAATTTTCCTTCTCTTTAGAGTTTTCCATAGCATAGATTAGCACCGTTTTACATACTTGAATACGTTTACAAGCTTGGAATCGTGGTTTTGGATTAGATTTACTCTTCGAGATTGCTAGTAAAGTTCTTCCTTTTAATTCTTTAAATTTCTCTGATTCATTGCTATGGCTTCAATAGTTAATTCTTGCATTGTTATGTTTACTTTAATAATAAGTGAGTAGTTCGTTTATGGGTTTAGATTAGGGAACTATTGTTAATCTTGATATTCAATTTGTGATTATTGCGTAAAGGGATTGGATTATTTACCTAGGGTTTATGTTGAATTGGGGATTAATTTCTACTTGTTATTAATAGGTGGCCATAATTGATTGCTAGTTTAGGAGAGGGATTCATTACAACGAAAGTTGGGTGAAGAACTCGAGCCTTACCAATTTCAACCTAATTTTTCTTACTATGAGAATAAGGGTAATTTGGAGGCTTACAATGCTTAGGTGTTTAAAACTATGATTGATGCATCACGAAAGTAGGGCAATCCTAGCCTAATTCTATTTATTGATTACGAAAATAGATGAATTGAATTCTTGTGTGCATTGCCCATAAATCCCTAGGTTAATCCTTCTTTCCCTAATTATGAGTTGTTAGAACATCAAGATTGCAATACCCCTAATCTGACTCTTTTCTTTATCATACAATTTATTCATTAGTCAATTTATTTTTCTTTAATTTCCCTATTCAGTTATCATTTACTTGGATTCTATTTTATTCAACTGCTCTAGTGTCTAGGATTTCTTAATTTACACAATTACGTGCCATAACCCCAATTCTCAGCGGAACGACATGTACACCCTCTTATTTACACTCACAATTATACTCATCATTTATTCTCAAGGATCTGCTTGTGTGTACTTGCTAGTCTATGTGGATGACATCCTTGTGATGGAGAATGATCAGCAGCTAGTCACTGACCTTTTTGTCAAAATTAAGGATCTGCTTGTGTGTACTTGCTAGTCTATGTGGATGACATCCTTGTGATGGGGAATGATCAGCAGCTAGTCACTGACCTTTTTGTCAAAATTATTAACTACTTTCAAAATTTGAGATCTTGGTGAGCCTGGTTTCTTTCTTGAAATTGAACTGGTAAAAACTTGGGGCATGACTGACTGTAAACCTCCTCTCTCTTAGTGCATGGGCATGGGAAAACTTAAAGTGATTATTTCCTTACTACATGAAATTAATATTGCTGACATTCATGTTCCAAAATTATGGTGTGAAGATTGATTACCTCTACTGAGGCTTAAACCCACTCCCATTATCCATGTGGGAGTGTAAATCGGGACACTGGGTGCCACTAAACCACAAGGTTTTTGGCACAAGCTACAGGTTTCTAGTGTACCCTATGCTTGAGGGGGAGTATTAGGACTCTATATATTCGAGTCATGTTAGGACTATCTAACCTAGTCTTCCTGGGACTCTTCGTGTATATATATCTCCTATCTCTACTATTATAATTGATTCAATTCATTCAATACAAATATTCAGTTCTCATCTTAAGTATATAAATTTTGTTCACTAATATAACATAAAATTAAATATTATTAAAAAATAAATTGTAAATAATTTAAGCAAAGTTTTGCTATTCAAACAAGGCTATAATTTAAGAGAGAGAGAGCGCAATAATAAACTTTTTTAATATTGTATAATAGTTGCATCAATTCAAATTTATGAATCTTACATAACAATTTTATGAATATTATTCCATATTCACTTTGTTAACATGGCATGCACCTGGATACATAAGGCACCCTAAATTTGTTTGTAGTTGCATACATAGATAAAAATTAAATAGGCCACCCATTTTCTATGGGCTATGGCCTCGCTGTCCTAAAACGACTTAGTCATCTTCTTTTTTATTTTTTTGAATAAGAAGAGAAACCTATAAATATTATTATACAAAAAGGTAAATTATTACAGTAAAAAAATTCTTTTTGTCATTAGATCATTAAAAGGATGTTGTCAAAAATTGAACTTAGTCATTTTCTTGATCTCACGTTTGAAAATTAGCATAGATAGGTGAGGCAGAGATATAGGTACCAAAACGCTCCTCTCAGTACTGCTATTGCTCTTCGGCCGTTCTAAGAATGTAGCCCCGTAAGCGGCAGTGGCGGCACCGGCAAATATTGCATCCCCCCATCCAAAATCTATCTTCTCCAACCCAATTCTTGAAATGTCCGAAACCAAGACGTTCCTCATCACCGACATCCTTGGGCGGCCGTTAATCACCAAGAAATCAAGCACCGACTTGACATAATCAGTGCTTACTTTGCTCTTAGCCTCTCTGATCAACTCGATGGCATAAGTAATGGGGCTCTCACACAACAACTTGGCCGTGGTGGCGGCGGACAGCATAACAATGGCGTTGCCGTAGTACCCAGGGTCGAACTTCAGCCCCGCCAAGGATTTGCGGCGTATATCAGTGGGGAACGTGACCCGGACCGTGGCGTTGGGGTTGGGTTGGAGAGCGATCGTGCGACACTTCCACAAACAAGCAGATATCAACTCGAACGTGGTGCAGGGGCCGAAGTCTTGAGCCGCGGCTTGGTCTCTGAGAGCCTGGATTTCGTTGGGACCAAAGAGGAAAGAGCTTCTGAGAAGGATGGGTTTCAAGATGTTTGGGAAGAAGAAGAAGAGCGGCTTAGAAGCCAACTTCTCAAAGTTGAAAAGTATGGTGCCCCACCACTCAATGTCAAGCCGCTTGAAATTGTTGCGCATGTCGGCGGCCCCGTAAACGGCGTGGTGTGTGGTGGGGGTAATTGGATCAGCAGCGGTCGTCAACAGCTCTCTTTCCCACACTGGCAAAACCGATGGCGCCGATCCACCCTGCGCTAATTCGCATACTGCTTTCAGAAACAGCTGGATCCCGTACCCATCAACCATGGTGTGATTGAAACGGACACCCAGTGCAAAGCCGCCGCAACTAAAACGAGTCACCTATCACATTCACATTAATAATTAGGGAAACAAAATTCTAATTTTTTTTTTCTAAATTTTTGTTTCTTATGTGGCTACAAATCATCGAATCACCATCAATATGCTAACCAACCACTAATTAAAAAAAAAATTTAAACCAATGATGTGATTGATGTCAAATCAGGAGATAAAATTTAAGAAAAATAAATTAGAGCTTCTACACCAATGCATATTTGATGGTTTATAGTATAACAAGTATTGAAGTTGAAGCGAGACGAGAAAGGAGAAAGAGGCTTTGGGTTCATCTGCAAGAACCAATTTTTAGTACACTAACTATCTGACAAAATAGAGAGAGAAAGAGAGAAGCAAGAGAGAAGGCCTTCTTTTTTCGCAGCTTTTGGCTGTCAATTGCAACTTTTTCATTTTTTTTTTCTTTTTTCTATTTTTATCTTTTTCGTCTTCCATATTCTCTTTCCTAGTCACACTTACAAAAACTCTTAAAAAACCGGAAAAAAATCCACTAATAAGGATAGAGGTATATAGCACTACTCATTAGAAAATGCTAGATGTACTCCTAAATAGTATAAATCTGTACATATTTTATTAGATAAAGAAAACTCAATACCCCTCAGTTTTTAATCAATCATTATATGACACTTCATTGAAAGTAGAAAATAAAGTATAAAATAAGAGTAAATAGAGTATAAGTCTAATAATTAAGAGAAGCATAAGACTATATATCTTTATCTATCCAATATTTTCTTGTCTTTTTTTGAACGCTTGCAAATGGTGTATTTTAGAAATAAATAAATAAATAAATATATATATATATATATATATATATAAAAGCTATAAAGAGTAAAAAATGCAGGGATAAAATTTCAGTCTAAAAATACATGAGGTTTATGTATAAAATACTATGGTAGTTCATTATATATTATCATAAAAACAACTCCATTATATTTATTATTTATTCTGCCACCAACTACCCATTCAATTCAGTTCTGAATAGAGAAAACCTATGCACTTCTCCCAGCATTACATTTAATTACTTGTACTACAATTTAATGCTATGATAGGGTGGATGGATAGTAGGTCAACAGAGTACTACTTGTATAAGTTGTATTCTTAAGATTAAAAATATATATACTTCCCAGTTTTAACATAAGATTTGTATTGATTAGTTTTTTTTTTTGTTTTGTTTTTTTATACAATATAATACTTCATATTTTTAAAATTGTACTGTAAAACTAATTTGAATTTAGTTTGAGACACACCTACAAAATTTTGGCTCTTTTTTAGGTCAAAGTCGAGTCTATACTTTGGTAAAATAAAAAATATATATAATAATTTTTTTTTAAAAATAATAATAATAATACTCCATGTTCGGATTTTATTTGAACTAAGAAATAAAAATAGTGACCTAATTTATTTAAATGAATCAAAGCATATTAAGTAGTCGGAGTCTAGGAGAGTAAAAAATTTGAGTAGAAATATTATTACTCGAATGATAACGCGAATAACAAGGAAAAGAAGTATTTTTTTTTCTAATAGTACCTTTCTATTGTACTAACAACAACAAAGTGATATATTTACTATTTATTGTAAGCCAACCTCACTTTGCACGTACGGTTTATATATTTACAAGATATGTATAAATAATTATAATTTTAAACGTGAATCAATACATGTACCCAACTGCCCCAACACATATAACTCATCACAAATTGGAGATCAATTTTAGCACGAAAATGAACTTATATAATAAGACTGAAAAGTTTTAAAGTTATGCCTAAAAAAAATTTAACTCGTAATCAATAAATTTGATAACTCGAACGAACTAATCCGAAATTTAGTAGATTTTTTTTTTCAATAGCGGCTTAGATTGATCGAATATAATGATGTTAGAATTTGAAAATAGAGGCTTAGATTTATCGAATATAATGATGTATAAATTTATATTTTTTAGTCTAGATGTGCTATCAAAAGTTTTAGTTAAACTCACCCAATAAATTAAATCCTACAACCCAAAGTTTTAGGATTAGGACTAAAATTTTAAACCCGATCAAATATAATTAATAGGTCGAGTCCATAAACTTGGCATGCAGCTCGATCGAACTAGAGTGAAATTGAACGGCAATTTATATCATGAACCAGGGTCAACGTTATCATTATGGACCCTGGATTGAAACGACGAGGTATATAATTTATACTTATAAGGTGCCTAATTTAATAACACAAGACACATTTAATCACAACATAAGGCACATACACATGTTATATATTTACTTATATTTTAAATTTAATTTAGGTACACAATTTGTGCTAATAGGCACAAAATTTCACAACACAAATACAAAAAATCATAACATAAGACAACTATTAATTTTTTTCAGGTATAAAATTTATACTCTTCTTAAATTACAGAATTTAATAACACAAACACGAAAACTCACAAATAACACAAACACGAAAGCTCACAACATAAAACAGATACACAGTGCATTATGAACCATGACCCATGATATAAGTATGGGAATTGAACATGCTGACATGATTTACATCCTTAATCGCAAGCAATAATAAGTTATTGGCTCTATTTGGTAAATAATCAGCCTATCAGTCAATTTTAGCTTATTTGACCACTATTAGTTGTTTGGTTAATAAGCTTTTTGCAACTCCAAAATGCTAAAATTCAAAAGGTTACTCAAAGCAGTCTTTTCAATTAGCTTTTTGAGAAAAGAAATTATACCAAACAGCTATCAGCTAACAGTTAATCTATCGAACAACTTTCTACAATCAACTAATGTTATTAACAAATCATACCTTCTAACCCAAACAGCCGACCCAATCAGCTAACAGCCATTTACCAAACAGGGCCATTGTCTACTTATTAACTATTGTGACCTACAAAATTAATGGGAAGTAAATGCATGTTTTTGGTTTTGGGTGTCGCTACTACAATGCTACCTAGTACCTACTAAGTCCACAATGTCTCGTGCATGAAAACCACAATTAAACTGCCCTAAACTTTATTTGATTATATTAAAACTTTAAAAGTAATTACGGAGTAAATAAAAAGTTTTTTTTTTTTTTACCTGAATCAAGAGAAGTGGGCAACCAGTGATCCTGTGAGAGCCAGGCACATTATACTGAAGCTTCTTGAGATATGGACATGGGGAGTGTATAAAATCACCCAACTTGTGAAGCGCAACGTTGGCTTCAGCCGTCACAAACAGCACGCCTTCACCGTTGCAGTCCACTATCAACTTTTTGTTGGGGCCTTCGGTGAGCCGACCGGCCAAGGGATAAAAAAACACTAGCGCTTTGGCCAGTCCTTCTTTAATAACCTTAGCTGGATCTTTCCCGACCATGGATTCTTTATTCTCGTAAAACCATAGCCCAGGCATTTGGTACCGGAGGCTAGCCTGGTCGTCGATGTCGGACAGCGCCTTCTTTTCTCGAGGCGTCGGGGTTTTGGGCGTCACCAACTCCGGCTTCGTCGTTAGCCGAACTGAGAATCGTGGGGGAAACAAGCACGCCATTAATTATATTATGTTGTTGTCAAAGACGAGATGAGTTTTTCTTGAGGAGAAGATCGAGAAGAAAAGAGAGAAAGAGTGAATTATGCTGTCAGCTGGGTGGCTCCTGCTGCTGCTGCTGCTTTGGTATTAAGTGGTATTTATAACCTCAGCTCAGGATAGCTACGCTACTATTCTCACATGGTAATTAAGAATTTGAGATTAACTCTCAAATTAAATGTCCCTATCAATATCCCACCATCCATGGCCAGCCAGCCATAATATCAAATAAATCAAGTTTCCAAGTTTGATTCACGGTACAGCGATTTATTAGTTTTCTTGAATTGAGACAGATATTTATAGGTAACGAAAACGGATTTACTTATTATGATCTTTTGTTAGCTAGAATTACTGCGATATTATTCATTAGGCACGTTAGAGTATTCTCTAGTCACCGAAAAAATCAATTTGCTTTTTTTTTTTTTGTTAAATATTGAGAAGTTTCACTTCGATCCCTCTGGTATGAGTCATTTTCATTTTTTGTCCTACTGTTATTGGGGCATTGCCAATTTTAGTTCACTTCATTAATTTTTGCCACTTTGCGGCCAATCTTATTTAGTCCTTGCCACTTTTAGTCCACCGTTAAAATTTTCGTCAAATGGCCGTCCAAAATAGGGGTATTTTTGGTCTTTTCATGCTTTGGTCATCTCCTTGATCCTTTGCAGTTGTTTTCCTTACACATTTTTATCCAATGAAGAGGTCTGGCGAAAGCCATGGCTTTGTAATGTGGCTCACATGGCTTTCGCAGGACCTCTTCATTGGATGAAAATGTGTTAGAAAAACCACTACAAAGGGTCAAGGAGATGACCAAAGCATGAAAAGACCAAAAATACCCCAATTTTGGACGGCCATTTGACGAAAATTTTAATGGTGGACTTAGGGCTGTTAACGAACCGAACATAAACGAACGGAGGCTGTTCGTGTTCGTTTGTTAAGGATTTTGGAGTATTCGTGTTCGTGTTCGTTTGTTAAGGTTTTTGAAAATCCTGTTCGTGTTCGTTTGTTAAGCGTTCGTTAGTGTTCGTTAACGTTCGCGAACATGTTCGCGAACGTGCTCGTTAACGTTAACGAACACGTTCGCGAACGTGTTCGTTAACATTAACAAACACGTTCACAAACACGTTCATGAATACTTAATAACCAAATACCTGTACATGTTCATGAACACAATTTGTTCGTGAACAAGAAATAATCTACGTTCACGAACAATAATCAAACAAACAACACAACTACAAAACTAATACAAATAATTGAATAAGTCCACTCGTAGCGTCTAATATCAAAATAAAAATCTAAGTCCACACATAATTTGTCTGTTCACATTACATGCCAAAACATAAAAACATAAATCATAAGATATTTAAATTCTGCATCCGTCGTGACCAAGCCTAATACCATCAGTCCATGTTCATTCCAGTGATATCGTCTTCACATCTTCAGTAAACTACATGAAATGATATGTATTGTTATATTACATATAAAGTAATGAAGATATATAAATGAAATAAATTAAATAACACTTGGACTTGAAGGTTCATCACTTGTGCTGAAACCTTCGTAAGACATAACTATTATACATAATGTAAACAAGTAATTAAAAGATGTATAAAATATTCTTTCAAAAATTTAAAAAAAAAAAAAAAGAAGAGGGAGAAGAAGAGAATACAGAATACTACCACATTGACATAGTACAATATGTTATATTGTTCTTCTTCATTTTGTCCAGTTATCGAACAAGCTAAACAAGGAAATTCAAAGAACAAATAAACACACAAATACAATGTCAAAGTGGCCTACTAACTCTAAAGTCAAGCTAAACTCAATAATATTAATCTTTAAAAAAAAATTAAATATACCGTGTTTCTAAAGTAGCTTCACGTCTTCAAGGAAGTCTGAAACAACAATAAGGCAAAGAATAAGCGGACAACTATATAGTACACTGGTTAGTGAAGCACAATTCATAAATATAAATATAAATTAGAAATATAAATATATATGTATAGTGGTCATAATATAAATCAAAATTCATAAATATAAATATAAATATATGTGTATAGTGGTCATAATATAAATCAAAATTCATAAATATAAATATAAATTAGAAATATAAATATATATGTATACTGGTCATAATATAAATCACAATTCATAATTGATAAATATAAGTATAAATTAGAAATATAATATATATGTATAGTGGTCATAATATAAATCACAATTCATAATATAAATATAAATATATATGTATAGTGGACATAATATAAATCACAAATTCATGAATATGAATATACATTAGAAATATGAGCAAATACCAATTTTGGTCCCACGACTAATAGCAAAATGACAATTTTGGTCCACATGTTTCATTTCTACCAATTTCGGTCCCACGACTATTGTTTTAGTACCAATTTTCATCCACGACTATTGTTTTAGTGCCAAAATTTATCGCGCCGGTCACCCAACCGTTTAAAACGTGCAAAAATCTAAAATTGTTAAGCGTATTTTCATCATTTTCAACTTAATATCTTAATTTGAGTATGAATAAATGGATTTAAGTCCTAAAATTGATCAAAATTCACAGTTTTCCTCCTCATTTTACATTAATTTGAGGAGGAGAATTGTGAATTGTGATTGATCTTAGGGCTTAAATCTTGTAACACCCCGGCCCAGCTATACCGTACATCCGGAGTAGTTACCGCCACATCTAGACTGAACCCTGTCCAACCTCGGTAGAGTCCACTCTAGATGCACAGTCTAAAGAAGAAAACTGCTTCACACACACACACTTTCTACTTGACATAACCATATTTTCATTTCAGCAGAAAGGAACAAAAGTAGCTAGATTAGCTACGAATATATATATACCAGGATTGACCTCTAGGGTCTGAAAAACACCAAGGTTGATGTTGCTTACAACCTTACTAGCCAACTAAGTTTACTATGGCTACAAAACAACATATTTACACAAAACAAGTCCTTCCAAAACCTCCCCAACCAGCCATCTACTCTAAGAGGCGGTACACCGGTCCGGTGTACGTTCCCCATACTAGGTGCCACTCACCCGCAAACCAGGTGAGATGATCCAAGAAGTAGCAAGGAGTGTTCACCATAGACCACTCATCCCAATCCTCCGGAGGACTGGGGTCCCACGGGTAGGGATAAAAAACAATGAACTCCAGGGGATTACTCCCCTCTAACACCTCCATGGGATAAAACTCATGCCTAGCTTGGGCTCTATCTAGAAAAGTCGGCTGCCAGTTGCGAACCTGAATGCAAGCGGGTGCAGATGGATAAGCTGGGGGAGGGCTATACTGCGGAGAGGGAGGATCAGGAGGATCAGGAGCGTAGCCAGGAACGTATGGGTCTTCGCCTATCAAGAACTGTGTGTAGTCATCATAGTCCATAGTCGGGAATGTAAACTCAGATGAGCTCCCTGAGCTCATCGGGCTCCAGGAACCCACACTAGATGACATCTGTTAAATAAAAACACATTGAAGTGTAGTTAGCGCGACGGCTAAGTAAGGGATCCATGGGTCACCCAAAATTAAATAAAGGTTTGCAAAACAGGTATATTTAAACAAAACCTTTATTACCCTTACTCCTCATTGACACTTTACCTGCAAACAGGTTATCAAGTATAGTTTGCACAAGTAATAATTAAGAATGGAACAACAATAGAATTCTTTGGATAAGGGATTGCTTAACAAGAAATACATTACTCAACGCATCACTAATCATCTACGCATATAAGCAAGTAGTGGAAAAATTTTATGGACTTCGCATTTAATCACCACCCTGTACTTGAAAATCTTCCTCGTAGGGAAATTCCACCAACTTTTTCTCAAAGAGGGTTCATCAACACCCTTTCTTGCTTAAACAATCATCACATCCCTCTTTACCGTAGCTACAGAGTAACTACATTTTCATACGAAATTCTCCACTTAGTTTCTTTGTAGAAAGCGTGAGGCCTTTGGAGTATTCTCTTGACTCCCTCTCTTGACCACTTGGATCATCGAACTCGGGTTCAGTGGTCATCACCCGGTCTAACACTGATCCCCTAGACGTAAGGTTCGTTAAAATGATCCCTAGCTGGCCCTACTAGGTCCATAGAAACGACACCTACCCGGACTTTCTAGAGTAACTATACTTTAAGTGTGCACACCCCCGCAGGAATTCCTCATCCAAACGAGTTATATAGTACCCGGCGAATAAACTTCACTCCTTCCGTATGAATGATCATACTATATATAACAACCTTGGGCAAAGGCAGTTTAAGCCACCCGAAGGCTAATCAAGGTCCTCCTCAACTTTACTAGAAACTAAGGGTTTGAAAACATTTTTCCTTCTTCCCCATCTTCCTTGAGTCAAAAATTACTTTTTGAACATATTCCACAAAACCAAGTCCCAACTTGAAATCATTCAACACTCTTAACTTTGTCCAAAAGTTTTGTTTCTCAAAACATTTTGATAGTACACTAATTACCATATACCGAGGTAATAAAGTGTAACTATCCCACATTGTTCCATTATCACATCACATATGTACATAATACTTCATATATGTATATAGGCAATCAACATAACGCCTCACACATTTAGGCATACTCACATAAAGTGCACATACTACCTATATACATAGTATAAATTTCCACAATACTCATACGTATATGTATACACGGTTAACATATATATCACATATATATATATATACATAATACAACATTTTATTTTAATTGTACATACATACCCATTAGGTATGTATTTATACCCATATATGCACATATATACGGTTTTACATATACATACATCACACGTGTATATATATATATATATATATATATATATATATACATATATATATATATATATATACATATATATATATATATATATATATATATATATAGAAATGTATTCAGGTGAGGATTAATGTGTTATAGAGGACTATGAGGATTAATACAGTGCGTTGGATTGAGTTTTTTAACGGTGTGAGATTAATGCTAATTTTGGCTTATGTTTGTGCTAGGCGGGTGGGCTATTAACCTGGAAGGCTATTTTTGTAATTTGCAAAGCCTTTTAATTTTTGGTTTCCGGGAATATCGTAGGCGCGTAGCGTAGGTTTCCTTTTCCTATTCGTATTCGTTTCTTGGGGCAGTTCAAGAGTCTTCGGCTTCATCTTCGCCAATCAGCTTCCTCCCCACGTTCTCTCTCTTCGGTTTTTGTGGACTCGCCGGTCTCTGTGTGGTGGTGGTGGTGGTGCAGACGTTGTTTTTCTTCTCGGGGTAGCGGTGGGACTGGTGGCCGTGGTGCATGTGCCTGGTAGCTGTGTTTTTGCGGTGATAGAAGACGATGATGGCGGAATTAGGCGGTGGCCGACGGCGAGGTAGGGTGGCCGGTCCAGGAGGCTGTTCGGCGGTTCCAGGTAGGGTTTTTTTTTTTTTTTTTTTTTTTTTTTTTTTTTTTTTTTTTGGGTTTTT
>NC_044925.1:9162551-9182212 GCF_003576645.1 Ipomoea triloba
GTTTTTTTTTTTTTTTTTTGCTATTATTTTTTGTCTATATGGGTTTTTGGTATTAATATCTACCAGCTGCTATATTTATGTTTTTTTCTTAGTTGGAAAATATTTTTCTTATTATTTGTTTTTTTTTTCTGAGTTTGTTCTTATTATACTGAGTAGGTTTAGTTTTGTTTATTACTGGAATGAAAAGTGTCATTTAGCAATAAGTTTCATTTAGGTAAAGTATGAGGAGTATTTTCAGGTTTAGATTAGTGGTTATTTATTTCATTCTAGTAACTGTGATTTACTGGCTCCCGCATTTTTGAAATTATTGTCATGTTTTAAGGGTTGTTGTGTGTGTAGCAGTATTGTTCTGGACAGGGTGTTAGTAAGATAGGTTGGTAGTTGTGTGCCCACGGTGTGTTGATTCTGTGCCTGCCTTGCTGTTTTGTGATTGGAAGTTAGCAACTAGCAGTTTGTTTGCAAATATTATGTGTATTGTTTAATTGTTTAATTACTTATTATGTTGAGTTAGAAAAAATAAAATCTAACATTTCAGTTTTCTAAGTGGGATGAATTTTTTTTTTTTCATTTGAATGAATAGAGGCATGTATCAATTTGCTGCATTTAGATAAAGTAGGTGGAGTCATTTCAGTGTTAGATTGGAAGATAGGGTGCTAGTTGTGTGCCCACGGTGTATTGATTGTGTGCCTTACCTTGGTGAGTTGTGACGGGAAGTTAGTAACTGGAGGTCCTTTTTTATTTTGGATTATGTGTATTGTTTAATTAGTTATGTTGAGTTAGGATTGATGAAATAAAATATTTCAGGTTTCTAAGTCGGACTAGTTATTTGGTGTTTATATGTGTAAAGTATGGTTTCATTCATTGGTAAGGGGTTTGGATTAGTTAAGTGTGAGTTAGGTGTGTCATGATGCCTTTTAAAATTATTCATATGATTTATTAATTATTGTGTGCATAGATGCAGTGGATTGTGTGCCTAGGTTTGTTATATTGTGTGCATCGTTATGATGTATTGGGTTGGTTACTGGATATTGCGTGCCAAGGTGGTATTATCTTCTTTTTTTGTTTGGGTTTTATTGCGTTATTGGGGTATTGTTCTTTTTGTTTCTTGTGGTGTTTTGTTCGCGTTGTTATCCTTTGTTTTTGTTGGGTGCAGCTAAAAGAATTAGGGAAGCACCTTCAGTTGGGTGTTCGTCCCACCATCATAATGATGATGATGATTTTGTGGAAGATCCAGTTGTGGGTTTCCAAAGAGAGCGGCAGGCACCTATTCTGGATGCTTCGGATAGTGATCTCACCGCGGTTGAGCGGTTACGTTTTCCTGCTCTTAGAGTTAGGGTGCTGCCTGGGGTTTTTGTTGAGGCGCTGGAAGACCTTACGGCACAGCAAAGGAAGGATATTTGTGATATTGGGTTTGGTGCCGTCCTTGAGTTAAAGATTGAGAAATTGCCCGTTCGGTTGGGTCATTGGTTGCTGTCAAATTTCGATAGTGAGAGGATGTGTGTTAAGTTGGGTGAGGGTGAGGTCTTACCCGTTCGTGAGGAGGATGTTAGTTCTATTCTTGGATTCCCACGGGGTGCAGGTGTCATAACAAGGCGAAATCGCTATGCAAAGAGCAAGTTGTTAGCTGGGTGGCGGAAAAAGTTCGAGAAGACAGGACATGGTGTGTCCCCCACTGCGGTTGCAGGGCTTATTAAGAAGGATCTAGATGGGGGTATGTGGTTCAAGAGGCATTTTATGGTTCTGTTGATTTCCTCGTTGATTTCATCCATGGGCAATGGGTATTGTAATCAAATAGTGTTCCATCATTTGGACGATGTTGATACTATCTCACAACAGAATTGGTGTCGTTACCTGATTGAGGAGCTTGTTTCTACGCATGCGGTGTGGAGGGCAGGGGGTGATCCACGATTTTCGGGTCCTATCATCTTCTTGATTGTGAGTGCTTTAATTTTCGTATGAGTTTAATGATTTTTTTTTTGTTTGGGTTTTTTTCATGGTGTTGGTTGAATATATGTTTTATATATTCATTTGTTGTAGTTGTTATATTGTGATCGTGTTCGGCCTGCGATTCGTGCTGTGCCTCGGGCTGTCCCAGCGTTTAGGGGGTTGACATCGGAGATGCTACTTGGGCGCCAGGTCTTGGAGATTCGGGGGGGTGGTTTTGGGTCTGGTGAGCTTGAGCTTCCTTTTGCTGTGGCGTCTGATGCAGTGGCCGAGGTTGGTAGGTCGGCTGGTGGCGGTGGTGTGGATTTGGGAGGTGCTGGTGCTGGTGTTGAGGCCCCAGGGTCTCCTGTTTCTCCCCATAAGGTACTAGTTCTATTTTTTTAGGTGAACTTGTATATTTTCCTTACATAGTAGGTTATAATATTCCTTTGTGTCTTCTATGTTCTATATTATATCTTGTTTTTTCCATATTGTGAGTTTGGTTGGTGTTTTTTTTTCTTGTTTTATTTTAGACATTACTTGAGCGATTGGCTGACAAGACCGGGGAGCTTGCCAGATGCATTCTTGCACTTGTGCAGTTGGTGAACGAGGCTGTCGCGACTGGAGAGAATGATGTTAATTTTCGTCAGGTTTTAGAGGCTGTGCAGGTTCTAACTGGGGTGAAGCCACAACCGTCGATTCCCGAGTGCACTCGTGAACCATGCTCACAGCCCACATTTACTCAGTTCGATGATGAGTTCTGGGGTAATGCTGATATTATACAGGCATTAGCGGAGGTTGAGCGTGCCATATTGGAGAGGCCTAATTTGAAGGATTTCCCATCTTTTAGCCTTGGTTTGACTCAGGAGTTTGGGCGCGAAGCAGGGAGTGATGGGTGTAATATTGCTAGGGTGATTAATAAAGATCATGATGAGCATGGTGTGGGTGGTGGTTTTGCTCGGGTATGTTCCATTTGTATCTTTTATACTCATTGTTTGTGTGTGCCTGCTTTGTAATCTGTTTGTGCTCAGGGCCATTGCATTGTTGGCCAAGTTCTTAATGTTTGGAGTTCTTTGTCCTGCCGTCTTCATTTCTGTCTTGTGTTTTGGTTTGTGGGATGCAGGCTGGGAATATTGAGCAAGTTTCTGGTTCTCACCATGGGGGTTGCTCAGGTGTTGTTGACGAACAACAAGATCATGATGGGGGTGTGGTCGGTGGTTCAGATTTGGTGTGTTTTGTTTCGTACTATTTTATTATTTTTGGTCTCATTCGGTTATGTGTGTGTCCTCTTATTTGTTTTGGGGTTTTTTTTTATGGTGGTGTAATAACATTGGTATGTTTTATTCAGTCGGTTGGTGGCCTACGGTCAAAGGTGGTGGTTCAATTAAATGCTGCGGTCTCGGTAAGTATCATGTTTTTTTTCAATAGTTTTGTGTGCCTATTCGTTATGGGTGGTGTGCACGATTGTTAGCGTGAGTGGTCTGGGCTAGATGTTACTAAGGTATGTCGCTAGTGGGGTGCCCAAGTTGTATTGTTTGTGTGCCCTAACTTGGTAATTTGTGTCTTGAAGATTGCTACTGGCAGTTTTTTTTATGGGGTATGTGTACTGTTTTATTGATTAGGTTGATTTAGTGAAAATGAAATCCAATATTTTATCACTGTAATGCATGGACTCATTTATAAATTAGTTCCATAAAGATTTCGTAGGAGGAATGTTGGGATTTTTAAAGTAATAATTAATCACTTAATATTAATAATTGTATTTTATTGTTTCATTCATTTTTTGATTCATTTTTAATGTTATTTTCAATTTTTAGTTGGTGTTGTGTGTGGCGTTATTGTTTTGTACTAGTTGTGTGCCCATGGTAGTGATTGTGTGCCCATGCTGTATTCATTGTGTGCCCATGCTGTATTCATTGTGTGCCTTGGATTGTTAATTAGTGACTAGGTGATAGCTATTGGCATTTTTTTTGGTTATGTGTACTGTTTGATTATTTATGTTGAGTTAGGGAAAATGAAATCAAATATTTTATCACCATAATGCATGGACTCATTTATAAATTAGATCCATTCAGATTACGTAGGAGGAATGTTGGGAGTTTTAAAGCAATAATTAATCACTTAATATTAATAATTATATTCTATTGTTTCATTCATTTTTTGATTCATTTTTTAAGTTATTTTCATCTTTTAAGGGGTGTTGTGTGTGGCGGTATTGTTTTGTTCTAGTTGTGTGCCCATGATGTGTTGATTGTGTGCCCTTGCTGTATTGATTGTGTGACCTGGATTGTTAATTAGTGACTAGAAGATAGCTATTGACATTTTTTTTGGTTATGTGTACTGTTTGATCTGATTAATTATGTTGAGTTAGGGAAATTGAAATAAAATATTTTAGTTTTTTAAGTAGGAGTAGGTATGGATCTTTTATCACTGTAATGGATTTTTTTCATTAGTTAGTGGTTTATATTATTTAAGGTTTAGTTAGGTATAGTGTGTCGCTGTGAAATGATTCATATGATTTTTTGAAATGTTGTGTGTTATGGAGGTGTAATAACTTTGGTATGTTTTACTCAGCCGGTTAGTGATCTACGCTCAAAGGGGGGAGTTCAATTAAATGCTGGGGTCTCGGTAAGTAACATGTTATATTTCAATAGTTTTGTGTGCCTATTCGTTATGGGATGTGTGCACGTTTGGTACTTGTACATTGATCTTTCAGGTGTTTGGATTTTTATCTTTTGATTCGTGTTTGTTTGTTATATGCATGGAAAGTCTGAAGAATGGTTGGTGGGCGCTGTTTCTGGAGTTGTAGATACTCAGGTGTTGGTTACACCTTCGGAGGTTATTTCTTTAACTCATGTTTTGTCGTCATTTTCCCTTTTGGCATTATTAATCTACCATAACATTGTTTTGATTTTCTTGTGTGTTTCTAGCAGGTTGTTCCTCGTGTGGGGTCTTCATCTATTTGTCATGCTCCACGTAAGTCCAATAGACCAGCCCGTATTGTTTCGGGGTCAGTTTCTCATGCTGTTTCATGCAAGTCCAATGGACCTGCTCATACTGTTACGGGGCTAGTTTCTCATGGTGGTGTCCACTCTGTTGCTCCCGTGCCTTCTGTTGATTTATTGGATGATGTCAACTTCTCTAAGTGGGTGCTCGAGTATGGTAGTGATGATCTGTAAGTTTCTGTTGCATTTCTACTTCTTTGTCTTGGTGCGTGTGTTTTTTCCATTTGTGCTGAATGGTTGTTCGGTTTTGTAGGCGGGAGTTTTTATTCTCTTACAGTGGTCGGACTGTTAGTCGTGTTGATATTCGTTCTTTGGCACCTGGGGCGCAGGTTTCAGTGGGTGTGATTAATGCATGGTCGTGTATATTAAATTGCAGAGAACGTACCAAGGACCTGTCAGCACCAGCTAGGGTGTTTGCCTCTCCGTTCACTACTGTATGGTTATGGGCATTTATGTTTATTTTATTGTTTATGTTTGTGTTTCGTTGGGGTTGACATTTATCAACTAGTTCAACTTTCTTTTGGTTTACAGTTAAACACTGCGGTTTTGTTCAAAAAAATTGACAAGCTGAAGTTAGCTAGCTTTTCGAAGGCATTGGGTGCTGATTTTGCACTTGGCCCTTATAGAACATGGGGTGATGTTCATCTTGTAAGTGGTTTGCGAAGATTTCAATTTATACTGTTTATATACTTTATGCATATTGTGCCAAGGAGTTGGGGTGTGTGTGCCCATTACTTTACATGTGTGTGCTCAGCAGTTAGGCCATACATTTTTTACCATGGTCTCATACATTTTTGTTGTTGTTTCAGCTTTTCTTTCCCATCCTTCAACTTAATCATTTTTACCTCTTGTGTGTTGACTTCAAAACCGGACGACTTGAAATTATTGATAATTCTGCTTCCACTGAGCCCACCCGGTTGAAGTATGGTGACACCCTCGAAAATGTGGTACGCCTTCTTTCTGTTGTGTGCTTGTATGATCTTTCAATGGGTATTCTTGATGTGATGGTTTCTTTTCTTGTTTTTGTATTTTAGAAGCTGTTGTTGACCGAATATTTCACATCTGTTGGTGAGAAGTTCAAGTCGATTATTTGTGAGAATCTGAAGTGTAAAAGGTTGCCAATGAAGTGGCGGGACACCGGGAACGAGGTGGACTGTGGAGTGTATCTTATGCGGCACATGGAGAGTTATGTTGGTGAAAGAGCTACTAAATGGGATTGTGGGTTGACGAGGGGTGATAGATTACAGTTTCAACTGTTACGTTTGCGTTATATGAAGGAGCTATGCACAGTTGACATTAATGCACATCGTACCAGTAATGTGGCTCGTGCGTTGCGGTTTCTTTCCAGCCAATAAGTTTATATCCCTATTGTTAGTGGTTACTTTAGTTTTGGGGTTGGTGATCGAGTTCGATTGTTAATGTTTGGTCACGCTTTTGTTTGTTTACCAAATACTTTTCTCGTAGCATTGCAATATTATTCGTAGACTATTAGAATGTTTTTAAAGGATTACTTTGGTGGATTGTTTTTTTAGCAATTACCTCGGTGCGGCAGTGCATGCTCCTTATACGAACCAATTAATGAGCGGGGACGTATCCTGGTGTGTCTATTTCGCTTAAGTCGTGTGCCTGAGATGTTTTATTCGTGTGCCTAGGACGTTTAATTCGTGTGCCTAGGATGTTTAATTCGTGTGCCTGGACGGTTAATTCGTGTGCCTGGTGTGTACTATAAAAGCAGTTCAAAATGAACTAATTATAAGAGGGTTATAAGGTTAGTTTCCAAATGTTGTGTGCATATTCGCTTTAAATCATGTTCCTTTAATGGAAGTATAATTTTGTATATCATTTTCTTTTGATGGAAAGTTTTTTTTTTTTTTTTTAAATTCAAGCATTCAGAATTACTATCATAATACTAAACCCAGCATGCTTCAGTTTCGTCACAATTCCAGGAATTTATTGTTTCTCATGTTGGACCACCTATTGGTGTAGGTTCCATCCACTTGATCAAAATGTTCATTTTTGTTTTCCAGGTTCTCATAAATTACAAATGGGAACAACATTGCATCTCTCCCTCCCAGACAAAATGCAGTACATCTTACTAGATGAACTGACCAGGCTATATTTCTAGGTGTTATCTCTCAGGAGTAGGGGGGGATTGTCTTGCTTCATGTCCTTGTTTGACGTGCAGTTTTAGGCATTTAGTAATCCAAAATCTTTTTAATTCATGATTTGTAGTAATGATGAATATCATTATCCAAAGCCCTGCTTGTTCGGTTAATGGTAATAGTAAGAAAATTGTGTGCCTCAAGTTCAATCCCCAGGCCAAGATATTATATGACCAAAAAATAAATATGTAATTATCTATGTACAATTATTGCATTTTAATTACTTCCTTAGCCACCTACTTTATATCGTGTGACTTTAATGGATGAGTTTTGTGCTTGTGGTGGAATATAATACTTTCGTGTGCCTACATTAGTCATACAAGCAAATTCCTCAATGCGTAATTCTTTTTTTAACCAAAATATTCTACTTGATTGTAATGCGGAAAATTATGAATACATGAAAGGTAATTAATGGAATTGTATGTGAAATTTAAAATCAAAGTTATTTTCAATGTAGCCATGCTCTTTCAACTTCTCTATACCTATGCCTTCACTTTCTTATTTTGCTTCTTCTTTTTGTTTGGGTTGAGGGGACAGTTACGGAAGTCGTGTCGTGCTGGTTGTTCGTCACAATAATGACATTTTCGCCCATCTTTCTTGTTCTTTTCTATTGCTTTTTCGCGGGCACTCTTTAAACGCTTTCCGCTTCCTTTGTTCTTTGATATCTGTGGTGGCTTCACTGTTATGGTAGTGCTTGCAGGTGTGCCATAAAATGTCTCCAGTAACGGACTGTTGTTGCTTTTATCCTGTATCTTCCCTTTGCTCTTTAATAGTTTACCTTTGTGTTCCAGCATAAAGTTCAACATTTCTTTCATCTCTGACGTGTCCCCCTTTGATAATGCCATGCAGTTGTAGAATTCTTTCCACAGTTGTGCTGCTACTTTCGCGTCATCTACTTCTTTATTGCATGTTGCACTTTGGTCTTTGCCTGTTGAGCTTGTGTTTTGTGCCCAAGCATTTTTGGTCCACCTAGGAACTATGTACTTTGGTGGTATCATTTCAGCATCCTCATCCTTTAAAACTACAAATGCATGCCTGCATAAAATCCCCACCCTGTTGAACTTGCCACAGGAGCACTCGACTTCGTTGTTTGCTCTTTCATATTTTACTGTAAAAATCCTTGTTTGCCCTTCCTTTATTGTGTACACATACTTATCTCCTTCGTGATCTTTGTTTGTGATTTTGCATGAGAAGCACCCTTCGTATATCTCTGTTTGGACATCGTAAAACATCGTAATTGTGTATATTGAGGATGCGTGCTTCTCAATCATTAGTGGTGTCTTTATAGGTGGGAAGAAAGCTTCAGACTCTGCAACTAATCGTGATTGCTTGTGACATTGCATTTCAATCACACTTTCAAATTGTGTGAAGAACTCTAACAGTGTTCCACCTTTATTGATACATGTTCCAAATACACTGTTTTCGGCCTCAGACCTTGATGTTGTTCGCATAAGTCCACCCATATACACGTTGTTGAAATATGCCTCTATCCAATTCATTCTCTCGGCAAACAGGTCTGTGAACCACTTGTTGTTTCCTAGGCCGTACTTTGCCATTACTGCATGCCAGTTTGCTTCGAAATCTTCACGCCCTAGAGATTCATTCCACACCACTGCATTTAGTTTCTTCCGGAATGTTTCGTCCTTGGCTAATTTCCCACCCGCCTTTACTCCCACTTTTGTCATGATGTGCCACATACAGAAACGGTGCCTTGTCTCAGGGAACACCTGTGGTATTGCTTCCTTCATTGCTGGGTCTTGATCTGTTATTATGCAGGTAGGTGTATGATCCATGCTACTCTTGAATTTGGTAAGTAGCCATACGTAAGAGAGTGTATCCTCTCTTGAGATGAGACCTGCTGCAAAAGTCACGCACCGCTTATTGTTATCAATCCCGGTAAAAGGCACGAATACCATTTTGTACCTGCACAATATATCATTGATTTAGTACTTTAAGTTGGCACACAATCAATTTCAGCTAGGCACTCAATCTCTCAAATTGAGGCACACGTTAGTTGCATGAATGAGTATTTGTATTATTTTATTTCCTAACCTATTGGTGCGGTATGTAGCATCAAAAGAAACCATGTCTCCAAACTGTGTGTAGTTCTCTTTCGCTATTGGGTCAGCCCAGAATAGTCTTCGTAGTTGGTTTTCTTCGTCTACATCATACTCGAATGTATAGGCTGGGAACAATGTCTGTTTTTGCCTGTATTTGTCTATCACTGCTTGCGCATCGGCTTCATGCAGGTGCGCATTTACGTCTCTTTTGCAATTTCTAAAGTCCACACATGTTGCCCCAATTTTATCAAAACCACCTGTTAGTTCTTTGTATAGGTCGAATGCTTTTGATGTGCCTATGTTGGCTTTTGCACAGGCTGCTATGAATTCTTGATGACCAATATCCAAAGTACGATTTATTTTCAGGAATGGTCTTGCCAATTCTGAGCAGAGGGAGTGGTTGTGTTGTTCTTGCAATACGGTCACGACATAGTATCCATGTTTGTGCCGCCTAATGCCACATCTTGCCTTACAACCCACCCGGTTTGATACTCGTCGTCGGGTCTTTATGTTTGGTGTGATGTCCTCACTAGTAGTTTTGGTCCCGTCTGGTTCGCTGCTTGTGTGCCCTTCCCTAGAACACAACAAATACTTCACTTCTACTTCCCCATCTCGATTCTTCCTGATTGTGCTGCATCTTACATCGAAACCTCCCAAAGATGCATACTGTTGTAAAACTGCACACCATCATCTATTGTGTCAAAACGTTGGCCGATGTATGGCTTCTTTGTTTCATTACACTCTGGTAAAAATTCCTCTATCTCTTCGTGGCAATTTTGCGGTACAGATGCCTCGGGATTTGCTCCCTGTACACCTGAGCACATGATTTATTTATTGGTGTCAAACTTAGTATTATTATTGTTATCAGAATCCACCCTTATTCACCTTCTCATATTCCTGCAAGTATGTAATATGCATATGCCATTGATTGAATTATACATTCTAATCTCGTTTTTTAATTTCAGTCTGTTCATGTGTTCATAGTATTATACACGCTAGTCACACAACCAATACATATTAGGCACACAATTTAATCAGTTATCAAACATATTATACCTACTGCAGTTTTGAGAACTGACCGTATTCGTTCTCCGCATAGTAATTTGGTTCGCAATTCATCTCGCAATTATCTTCCATTGTAGACAGTAGTTCGCTGCTTTTTTCCCAGTTCTCGGAGAGCATCAGAGCGTGCGACAGTTTCTTTGTTGTTCATTCAATATTTGCTGTTGTTAATTGGCCAGTACTCTTATTGGCGTTGGTTTCCTTGTTAATGTATGAAACAATATCTTTTTAATTGTTAATTCTAGTCCTACACTAACCCAAATTACAGTGCAATGTCTTATTTGCCCTTGATTATAATTTGCAGCGTGTTTTCATCTTTTTATCCTAACAAATCTCAGCCATTAATTCTAATGTTTTGGATGATTGTGATGGGTCCTCATAATCCTTTATAATTAGGGGTCCTCATGTGAATAAGGGTCTATATATATATATATATATATATATACATATATATATATACCATACTTATACGTACATACATATATTATATAATACACTTAGCATCTCTAATTTAGATATTTAGGCATATTAACTACCACATCTCATCAACGCAACAATTTATACCTATATATTATGCAAAATACAATTTCATATATATTATACATACAATCATGTACACAATATTTCCACCTAGATCTCATCATATTTCAACCAATCAATCAATTATCCAATTTCAAGTGACCTTAACCTACTTAAGGGATTCCTTACCTTGAGAAGGTTTACTAACACCGTAGAAAGCAAATCTTGGACCTTTTCCCCAATTTTCAATCAAAACCCTAGGAGAAAAATTAACATCATAACAACAAATATTAAGAAACTAAGCTTAGATTCAAGGTCTAGGAAGGAAACTAAAGCTTTCTACCGAATAAAATTAAAGTTTTACCGAAAAACTTGAAACTTGTGAAGGAACTTTGGCTATGGAAGGTGAAACTTTAATGGAGGAAGGTGATGATCTTTCTCTCTCTTTTCTCTTGTGAATTCGGCCAAATGAAGAAGAAAGGGGAAAAAAATTGCTTTATATTTTTGATCTCACTTGGTTGACTAGTCCACATAAATATGTGGTAATTAATTGTGACAAGTGTCACTCACTTATGGTATGATCTTGAAAATATCTTGGCTAGACTGATTGGGATTAGAACAGATAAATTCTCGGTATAAAATAATTTAAATCAAATAATTTTCGAAACCAAAAAAAATTTATCCCAGACTAAAACTTAAAATTGGGCCAGGTTCGGTACACCGCGAAATTTAGCGATGCTACGATCAAAATAAATTTTCGTTGCTATGGGCTAATTTAATTAAATAGGAAATTCAAGAATAATAGTATGGTGTCTAATAATCCATTTCCTAGGACAATCGGGTCCGAACACCAGTTCCTAAAAATTTTACGGTTCGTGACCGGTACGTACGATCGCAGCTTATTGGAATTAGTGAGGGGTTACAAATCTCTTTATTCATGCTCAAATTGGGATATTGAGTTGAAAAGGACGAAAATACTGTTAGGAACATCATGTAATAGGTTTTGATGATACCAACTGTTAAGTAAGAATCCCCAAGTCTCGATACATAGGCAAAACAATGTAAGTTCGATAAGTAAACTAAGAGCGAAAATACAACCGGGTAATTTGAGCTCAACTCGGGAAATATTTAAGCTTAAGGTAAACTTGTTTGAACAACTTAGAAGTTTTCGTGTTGTAAGCAAACAGATAGATCAGAAGCAGGCACGAGACAACTCTGGAGGAATAAGGGTCTACGAGACATCAACTAAGTCTCGAGACACAAGCCAAGTTCGAGAGGTAAGGACCTCTCGATATACCTATCGAGTTCGAGACGTAAAGAATATTCGAGAGATAGACCTCTCGATACATGGGATTGAAACATCAAGTGGTCGAGACATCTTTTATGGTCTCGATAAACCGGCACTTCTCCAAGAGGCTGAATGTTAGTCAACATGTGCAGATAAAATACTCTAAGTTTGGAGAAGAAGAATATCATGGAGATAAAATATTGAAGAGGTGCTGAGCGGGAGGTTTCAAAATGGACGGAAGTGGATGACACGTCAGACCTCCACCACAAACGGTCAAGAAGTGCACCAATCCTGAAGTGGTCAGATTCCCCAAACAAGGAATGATGGGAACATAAAAAGAGTAACTTTATCCAAAAGAAGCAAGTGAAGCATGAACTCAAGAAAGTGGAATATGGAATATTCACTACAAAACAAAAGGCTCAAGTTACAAGACCACTACTCCATGAAAAATGCTGAAATTGTGCAAAGACCCATGTTCGGCGTGGGAGACCAATTTCAAACGGAATAGTTTTCCCTCCAACGGAACTATTCTTCTACTCTCATATATAAGGACGTAAAGACACAGAAGAAACGGGGTTTGTGAAAGAGGTCAAGAGGTTAACAAGAGGAGTCTGATAAAAACGTTCCAGTGCAAAGTGCTTAACTTGGAATATCATCCTGATATTCAATACAGCGAGAGAACACATCTTAGTGTTCGAAGAGAGTTACAAAGCTAAACTGTCATACATCCAGAAGGTGACCAAAGCTGCTCTACATCAAAGTTGATTCAACGATAGCTTGTGGTCAGATTGGAGATTGTTACATTCAACTGTGACTATCAACAACGTCTTGCTTTGGATTAAGCAAGGGAGGTGGAGTATCCTGGCTGCTGTCCGCATCAAAGTTGATTCAACGATAGCTTGTGGTCAGATTGGAGATTGTTACATTCAACTGTGACTATCAACAACGTCTTGCTTTGGATTAAGCAAGGGATGTGGAGTATCCTGGCTGCTGTCCGAGCGAAAGAAACCTGAGGCTTGACGCGGGCTTGGTGATCAAAGGTCAAGTGCTCGAGAGGTGGAGTAACTGGAAGCGGGGAGAAAAACCTGAGGAGAGGCGGAGTAACCTGGCTGCTGTCCGAGCGAAAGGAACCTGAGGCTTGACGCGGGCTTGGTGATCAAAGGTCAAGTGCTCGAGAGGTGGAGTAACAAGAAGCGGGGCGAAAAACCTGAGGCTTGAGGCGGGCTTCGTGATCAAAGCTCAAGCGCTCGATATTGTACTAAAAAGGGAAGTTTTTAGTGCAATCCTTCCAGGGAGTTTCTGGAAGAAGAGTGGACGTAGGCGGGTTGGCCGAACCACTTAAAAATCTCTCTTGCATTTACTTACTGTTTTTATCTCTCGCTAACCTCTCGATTGCACTGCATATAAACACACCTCTCGAACTAACTCAAACTCGTGCTAACTAAAAGGGGATAACATTTCCGCTGCGCATAAAACTTTGTCTTCACCTCGTGAGGTATCGAACCTAAACATCCTAAGTTCAATACACACGAGAGGTCGAAAAGATTTGCAAAATCTTATACAAGTCTATTCCCCCCCCCCTCTAGACTTGTACCCCATCCCCTTGGGACCAACAATTCGTATCAGAGCAAGTTCTCTGATCGATATAAACCTTTGTTTATATTGCCTAGAGATCCTTCTTTGAAAAATCTTCTTAAATATTTTCAAAGCACGAGATAATTTTTCAATATGGACAGCATGTTGTCGAGACATCTTCTTTTTGATCTTAGCAGGTTTGACGACTGGAAAACACGCATGCTTGCGTACTTATCAGCCCTCCATGATGAGATGGCCGAGGTTATAACTTCTGGACCAGTCAAGATCCTAATGGTTAATACTGCTGCAGTTCAAACCCAAGAAACACCAAAGTACATCCCAAAACCTAGCGAAGAATGGACCAGTGAAGAGAAACAACCTGGACAATATTGCCAAGGATATTCTCTTCAGAGCTATAGACGAAACCATCTTCCCAAAAGTGAGGAAGTGCAAAACGGCAAAAGAGGTATGGGAAACTTTGATGTTAATTGGTGAAGGTGACGAACAGGAAAAGGAAAACAAGCTCACCGTAGCCATGAAGAAGTTCGAAGACTTCAAGATGAAGCCAGGAGAGAGCATCGACAGCATGGAGTCTCGGTTCATGAAGCTCACAACCGAGATCAGTGACCTTGAAAAGGAGATCCCACAAAAGGAGCTGAACCTGAAGGTCTTACGTGGCCTCACTAAGGAGTGGGAAGTAAAGGTGATCACGATGAGAGATCACCGAGATCTGAAGGAAACCACAACAGACAAACTCTTCCGGGATCTCAAAGCCTTCGAGTTCGAGATGTTCCCAAGAGATGAGGACATTGTGGATCGACGAAACGTAGCACTTGTTGCTGAGCAACCATCCACATCTTCAAGGTCAGACTCTAATCCTATGAATGTTATGTCTGACGAACAGTTTGCTCTCTTTGTGAGAAAGTTCAGGAAATACATGAAGATGAACCAGGAGAGCAACAAAAGTTCACCTTCCTCCTCAAGAAGGAAAAATGAGAGATATCCATCCAGAAGGACGGAGGAGGAAAATCAGGGTCTATGCTACAACTGTAGAAGACCGGGA
Organism: Ipomoea triloba; assembly: GCF_003576645.1. Lineage (NCBI taxonomy): Eukaryota > Viridiplantae > Streptophyta > Magnoliopsida > Solanales > Convolvulaceae > Ipomoea > Ipomoea triloba. The sequence goes on from NC_044925.1 coordinate 9,177,209, forward strand.
CATTTCAAGGCCGAATGCCCTTACCCACTAGTAAGCAAGCATCAGGGCCAAGAAGGCAAGGATTCCAAGAGAATAGAGGAATCCAGGGAGAAGCCAACACAAGGTGGCTTCAAAGGATCATCAAAGACGTATCAGCGCAGGAAGGCGCTTGTTGCTGAAGAATTCGAGAGGACAATCGAGGAGTCCGAGACGTCGAGCTCCAGCGAAAGCAGCAGCAGCTCAGAGGATGAGAGGGGGCTCATCTGCTTATACACCGAGGAAGAGGAGAATCAATGCCTAATGGCCATTGACAACGAGGTAACCTCTACTCCTACATCTCGCTGCTCTACTTCTACCTCTCGTTGTTCTTCATTTAAAAGCGATGAGGACCCCTTCGAGATGTTGGAATCGCTCAGAAGGAACCTTAACATCGCCAATAGCACTCATGCTAGAGTGATGGATGAAAACAGCAAGCTAACTGCTGAAAGAGATATGCTTAAGAACGTCTCGAAAGAGAATTTGGAGCTGACTCTCAAAGTAAGTGAGTTAGAAGCCAAAGTAATCCTACTATCTGAAGAGTGCAAAGCTCGAGAGACGAGAGAGCTTAATCTTCGAAAGGTCATAGCATCATACACTAATTCCTCCAAAGCTATGGAGAAAATGGTGGTTGATCACAGACCTACAAGTGATAGAACCGGTCTAGGGTTCCATCAAGACCATCTCTCGAGAGATAAACAGACCAATGGTTTGGGAACTTCAAGAAATGGAGGATCTCAACCCAAACCAAATAAAGGTCATAAAGGACCAACAGAAAAGACCAGAGTAGCTATTCATAAACCGTCCCTATACACCAGCAATGGAAAGTATAGGAAAGCTACGAAGAATGGCCGGGTAAACAATATCGAGAGATCACCTTGCTATCTCTCGCAAGGCCATTCCAAGTACAAAAAGAGCTACACTCCATATAATGCACCTCAAGGCAAATATGGAAGGTCTGAGATCCACATAGTTAGGAACTCACGGATGGAGAAAGGAAGACTCTATCCATCTAGTGAGAATTGGTCATCAAATCACAAGTTCTGGAAGAAACCTCACTTTCAGCAATTTCACATGACCAAACAGCGTATGAAAGGCATGGTGCATAAGCCGGTCGAAAAGTCTCTACCTAAGTTGATTTATGCACCAAAGAGGCCTAAAACCTTTGCTAGCATTCCTTATAATTATCAAACGTACAATGGCTACATTGCGCCTAGGCCTGGAATAATGGGCACAAGGTATAAATGGATGCCTAAACTCACTAACCCACCAGGACCCAAAGTTTGGGTACCTAAACTTGCTTGATTTCCTTGCAGGACACCAGGGACATGTGGTTCATTGACAGTGGATGTTCGAGACATATGACGGGAAATCTAACACTGCTAGAGAACATCCAACCTATCGAAGGTCCCTTGGTGACATTTGGCGACAACGAGAAGAAGGGACGCACAAAAGCTGTTGGTGAAATTCAAAAGAATGAGCTGGTTATTAAGGGAGTATCCTACGTTGAAGGGCTCAAGTTCAATCTCCTTAGTACAAGCCAGTTCTGTGACAAGGGCTACAAAGTTATCTTCACCAAAAGCAAATGCCAGATTATGAACGAGGAATCTCTCGAAGTCGTCTTGGAAGCAGCAAGGAAAGGAAACATGTACATAGTGGATTGGAGGTCTGCAAAACCATCCCTATGTATGCTAGCAAGGAGCAAGGAAGATTTATGCTGGGATTGGCATAGTAAGCTTAGTCATCTGAACTTCAAGACTATCAACAAGCTTACTAAGAGGAACTTAGTGGAAGGACTGCCCAAAGTGACGTTTCGAAAGGATAAAATCTGTGAGGCATGTCAACGTTGCAAACAGATCAAATCCTCTTTCAAGAGCAAAGCCGATACATCATCCACTAGACCATTAAGTCTTCTTCACATGGACTTATTTGGCCCAGTGGATCCACCCAGCATAAAGGGAAAGAAGTACACTCTTGTGGTAGTGGATGACTACACAAGATTCACTTGGACCGTGTTCTTAACCAAGAAAAGCGAGACAAAAATTGCCCTACCAAATCTCTTGAAACAAGTTCAAGTTGAAAAGGAAGTCTCGATACTAAAGATCCGGTCAGATCAAGGTGGAGAGTTCGTTAATCAAGTAATCGAGAGCTACTGCAACGAGAACGGAATTCATCATCAACTATCAGCTGCTCGAACACCTCAACAAAACGGGGTTGCTGAAAGAAGGAACAGAACTCTCAAAGAAGCCGCAAGGACCATGCTCTCGCAAGCCAACATATCACAAGGATTTTGGGCAGAAGCAATCAACACAGCGTGCTACACCCAAAATCGGTCCTTGATAGTAAAAGGAGTTGGAAAGACTCCATATGAGTTGTGGAATGGAAGAAAACCGAATGTAAGCCACTTCCACTCATTCGGGTGCAAATGCTATATTCACAACAATGGGAAGACTCAACGAAGAACTTTTGAAGAAAAGGCAGATGATGGAGTATTTCTGGGATACTCATCGACAAGCAAAGCACTCAGAGTCTTCAACAAGCGGAGTTTGGTGGTTGAAGAGTCCATACATGTTACCTTTGATGAAAGGGCATCAACAGATCAACCATCAAAGACAACGGAAGCTGCTGAGGAAGATCAGCCAGAGTCTATCGAGAGATCAAACTTACCTCTCGAAGACAAGCAGTCGATAGTTCGAGACGTAGCAGAACTCCAGTCAGAATCAGATGATAAAGAGTCTACCAAGAAGAAAGCGCCTGACTCAGTTGATCAAAACCAGATCATAGATGTTCAACCCATATCTCAACCTTCAATGGAAGTATCAACTGAGGAGCCGCAACCCGACCTAAGATGGCTGAGAAGTCACCCTGCTGATCAAGTGATCGGAGATGTACGTGACAGAGTTCGAACCAGATCAGCTTACAGAGAAAGCATGTTTGCTTGTTTTCTATCTCAAATAGAGCCTAAGGTGATCGATGAGGCTCTAAGCGACGCAGATTGGGTGCAAGCAATGCAAGAGGAACTTCATCAGTTCGAGAGGAACGACGTTTGGGAACTAGTTCCGAGACCTCATCATCAGAATGTCATTGGTACAAAGTGGGTTTTCAGAAACAAGATGAATGAGGATGGAGTTATCGTTAGGAACAAGGCCAGACTTGTTGTCAAAGGTTATTGCCAGGAGGAAGGGATAGATTTTGATGAAACCTTCGCTCCAGTGGCACGTCTCGAAGCCATATGCATCTTTCTCGCATATGCCGCCTTCAAAGACTTTAAGGTATATCAAATGGATGTCAAGAGCGCTTTTCTAAACGGACTTCTCGAAGAAGAGGTGTACGTTGAACAACCTCCGGGTTTCTTGAAGGACGTAGGAGCTGACAAAGTATACAAGTTGAAGAAGGCACTCTACGGCTTAAAACAAGCTCCAAGAGCTTGGTACGATACCTTATCCTCTTTTCTACTTCAGTGTGGGTTCACCAAAGGCCTAGTGGACAAAACATTGTTTAGGATTAAGGATGGGGATCACATCTTATTGGTGCAAATCTATGTGGACGATATCATTTTTGGTAGCACCAATCCAGACTTGTGCGAGAAGTTCTCCAGTTTGATGAAAGGAAAGTTCGAGATGAGCATGATGGGAGAGCTCAACTACTTCCTTGGACTACAAGTGAGACAGCTTAAGGAAGGTATCTTCATCAACCAGGAGAAATACACCAAGGATCTGCTCAGGAAATACAACATAGAAGGGAAATCCTCAGTCAAAGTACCTATGGGAACCTCTCTATGTATCGATGTCGACAGCGAAGGTCGAGAGGTCGATCAAACCACTTATCGAGGTATCATCGGATCTCTTCTTTATCTAACTGCAAGTAGACCAGACATATCCTTTGCAGTAGGTGTATGTGCTAGATTTCAGGCAAGTCCTAAGGAAAGTCACCTAAATGCATCCAAAAAGATTCTTAGATATCTAAAGGGTACGCAGAGTGTTGGGCTCTGGTATTCGAAAGGTGGATCTTTCGAACTTATGGGTTATTCAGATGCGGACTTTGCCGGTTGTAAGATAGATCGAAAGAGCACATCAGGGACATGTCAGTTTCTAGGTGGAAGACTTGTCTCATGGTTTAGCAAGAAACAACATTCGATAGCTACAAGCACTGCTGAGGCAGAATATGTAGCAGCTGGAAGTTGTTGTGCTCAGATCTTATGGATGAAGCAACAGCTAATGGATTATGGTGTTGAGTGTAAGGAGGTTAAAATTATGTGTGACAATACAAGTGCTATTGCCATCACCCACAACCCAGTGTTACACTCCAGAACAAAGCATATTGATATTAAGTATCACTTCATCCGAGACCACGTTGAGAAAAAGGACATCACTTTGGAATATGTTGCAACGGAGGAGCAACTAGCAGATATTTTCACAAAAGCGTTATGTGAAAATAGATTCTCTCAACTAAGGTTAGAATTGGGAATGATAGAGTTGGGTTGAATGGTCACCCGATCAGTTTGTCTACATACATTATGTCTCGAAGACGCATGTGAGGGGCGGTTTCATCAACTTTATGGCAGCTTTGGAGTTACACAAGCATTGAATGGTCATTCATATTGCATCCCGTGACTCAACAGTGGTAACCCTATTGGGCTATAAATAAGAGGGTTTCTTTCAGAAGTTCATACCATCAACTTCCCATGGAGAAAAAGAAAGGAAAAGATGATGTTCCATTCTTTTATAGAGGAAAGAAACCGGCAGTCAAGTCCAAAGATTTTCAAGGAGAAAACTATCCAGAATCAACGAAGGGTGAACAGATTACGGAGCTTCCTGATAATCCAAGCAAGAATCCTATTCCCATCCAAGGTGAATGGATCCCCAAATACGAGGAGATCCACAACGATGGGATACTGGAATCGGGAGAAGAGTCCTGCACAAGAGGGACTCCTACTGCTGCACATTCTGGAAAAGGGCCTTCCTCAACCAAATGGAGAACCAAGGGAAA
>NC_044925.1:9183322-9213371 GCF_003576645.1 Ipomoea triloba
AGGACCAAGACTGCTGCTGTCACCCAGGTTCGAGAGGTGACACCGTCCGTTATACAAGTACCATTTGAGGACAGGGCACAAGCCCAGGGGGAACCTCAGGCTACACTGGCCACTGAGGTTGAGAGAGTGCCCCCTACCAAGTCCCTGTCAGGAACTTTAAGTGTTGATATACTTGCTGTTGATGGTGCTGAGGATGTTGATGAATCTGTTGGTTTGCCTCAAGAGGAGGCTCGAGAAGTTGAAGGTACTGGGATCAGTGATCCAGTACAGGGTATTGTTGAGGAACCACGACAGGTGGTTCGAGAGGTAGATATTCCAGCAGCTGAAGATCTAGACTGTGTGGTGGCTGCTGATGGTCAGGGCACTGTGGTCAGGAACCCAGTGCAAGCTTTTCTGAATGATGGGTTGGCACATGATCTCTCGGTTGTTCGAGAGATAACTGAACAAGCTGTGGAGTGTGCATCAGCAACAGAAATCCTACCTGCTGACTCTGATGAGCTGAATGCTGAAATCACATCTCGATTGAATCAAAGTGTTGAGAATGTATCGAGTTTGGACGACTTCTCCAGAGTACTTCGCTGGATCAACTAGAGAACAGGTCCCTTTGATNCAGAAATCCTACCTGCTGACTCTGATGAGCTGAATGCTGAAATCACATCTCGATTGAATCAAAGTGTTGAGAATGTATCGAGTTTGGACGACTTCTCCAGAGTACTTCGCTGGATCAACTGGAGAACAGGTCCCTGTGATCAATTGATCTCAAGAGCAGCAGAGATGGAGGCTGAGGATGATCAATTGATCTCAAGAGCAGCAGAGATGGAGGCTGAGGAACGATTTGCAATCTCAAGAGCAGCAGAGATGGAGGCTGAGGAACGATTTGCACTAAACTGGTTAGATCTGATGGAGGCTGAGGAACGATTTGCACTAAACTGGTTAGATCTCACTGAAATCCCAGCCGACGAGCTTCAAAACCGTGCCCATGAGATGCAAGTAATCCGGAGTAATCTTGGTCGATCTGACAAAGGAAAGGGCATAGCTGTTGATGCACAAGAAGATGAAGCCGAGCCTGAAGAAGATCCTGAACTAGATGCTCAATTTCGAGAGGATATCAGGCTTGCCATAGCAATATCCTTGGGACAAAGTGTAGAACACACGAGAGGTCCAGGAGAGACCTCTGGGGTTGCTCGAGATGATGCTGACACTCCTACTCCAACTGCAGCAATCCCCTTGTCCCAAGTGAGTGAATCTGCTCTAGAAGACCAGGTAGCTTCGAGAGGTGAATCCGAGACCTCTGAAGCACATGAGGTGGCACCTAACTCTGTCTTACTACTGCCACCACCTGAGTCCACACCCTCGAATGCAATAGATGAAGCTCAGACAGTTCGAGAGGGTGAAATTTTGTTGCTCCAACTCCCAGGCTTTCCCATCGATATGGTTAATAGGGAAAGGTGGAGTGCACCAGTTGCTCCTGAGATAATAGATATTCCAGATTCACCAGAGCATACTGAAGTGCAAACAAGTGAGCAACAAGAGCAGAATGAGGAGAACCCTGCTGGTTCGAGAGTTGAGGTTCAAGAAGGTGGAAACCGGGAAGCACCTGCCGATGAATCAACTCCTCCAGTAGATGATCACGTTCCCAGCACTGGTTCGAGAGGTAGTGTTGAGGGGGAACCTCAATCAGATGGAAACCGGGAAGCATCTGATGCAGAGACTCCCACCTTGGCCAATCCTACCTTACCAGCAGCTGAAGCTGAGGCTCCAGGTTCGAGAGGTGAAGAGCAAGAAGTGATCCATCCCTCAGGTGGAAACCGGGAAGCACCTGATATGGAGCTACCTTCGAGCTCTGATCCCAGTGTCCCTGCTGAACCTCAGGAAGTCAGTCGAGAGGTGGAATCACGAATGCAAGTCATGGGTGGAAATCTGGAAGCACCCAAGTCCCCTCCGACTAGAGGTACGTCCCTGCTGAACCTCAGGAAGTCAGTCGAGAGGTGGAATCACGAATGCAAGTCATGGGTGGAAATCTGGAAGCACCCAAGTCCCCTCCGACTAGAGAGGATGGCTCAACTTGAGCATGTACTTGCTGTTGTTCGAANTTTCCCATCGATATGGTTAATAGGGAAAGGTGGAGTGCACCAGTTGCTCCTGAGATAATAGATATTCCAGATTCACCAGAGCATACTGAAGTGCAAACGAGTGAGCAACAAGAGCAGAATGAGGAGAACCCTGCTGGTTCGAGAGTTGAGGTTCAAGAAGGTGGAAACCGGGAAGCACCTGATATGGAGCTACCTTCGAGCTCTGATCCCAGTGTCCCTGCTGAACCTCAGGAAGTCCGTCGAGAGGTGGAATCACGAATGCAAGTCATGGGTGGAAATCTGGAAGCACCCAAGTCCCCTCCAACGAAAGGTACATCTCGATCCTCAACTCCTACTTCTGACTATGATCAACAGGCCGAAGAAGTCTTCATTGGCGAAGTGCGTCAATTCATGGCTGATCAATCTCAGAGGATGGCTCAACTTGAGCATGTACTTGCTGTTGTTCGAACCGCTGCAATACCTGTGACTGGCTCCGGTGACTCCCAAGTCAATCACGAAGAACTTCTCGAACAAGCAGTGTGGGCTGAGAATGCAGCACAAAGGGCTGCGGATGAGGCTGCGGTAGCTCGAGCAGAGACTGAAAGGATGAGAACTGAATTCGCCGAGTTACGAGCAGAACTTCAAGCCCACCAACGCTACCGTGCACTTCGACAGGATGTGATGAAGGCCATACTCGATGACCTGTCGAACCAAGTCCCTGCCCAACTTCAAGCTATTTTCGAAGGTATGTCCACCCTCCTCTCCCGTACTGATGATGCCAACAAGGGGGAAAATAAAGAGAAAAAGAAGTGGGATACAACGGGCAAGAAAAGGGCAGCAAGTGAACCAGCTGGACCTCCTCCTCCTCCAAAAGTTCCAAAGTCAACAAGAAAACAAATGGAGGAAGCTGAAAGAGCAGATATGTTAAGGATCCAGCGTTCACTGGAAATAGGAGAAAGAAGAGAAGAAGACAAGGAAATCAGAAGAAAGAAACAAGAACAACAAACAGCCAAAGAGAAGAGAGACAAGCTACTCCTACAGAGCTACAAGGCAGGGACCAAAGCAGACTCAAACGAATATCTGCATGGAATCAGAGTAAGTCTTCTTACCAAATCGGACTGAGCTCTTCATAGCGGTCTCACTCTTCCGGAATGCATCGGATGGTGGAGAGATGGGGTGATTGAAGGCAACTTCATAGGTGAAGCCTTTGTCAATTACCTTCACCTGGATATATCAAACGAATATCGAGAGCAGGTGAACTTTGAAGACCTCCCCAAGACACGAGCAGCCATAAACGAGAAGAGGAAAGCGAATAAGCAGTAAGCTCTCGATGTCTACATGCATTCGAATTTGATGTTGTTCTTTATCTTCTCTCTTTTCTGCTAAAGCCCTGTAAAACACTCCTGTTATGATAATATATATATCTTTTGTTAGGGTGTTGCGTGAGTTTGGTTATTCTTGCTTTAGTAGATCAGTTGTCAAATTTACCATATGCGCTGAAAATAAAATCAATGCTTTTTCTTTTTCAAATCAGCCATATAAGTAAGTATAAGTGTTGGCATCATCAAAAAGGGGGAAATTGTTAGGAACATCATGTAATAGGTTTTGATGATACCAACTGTTAAGTAAGAATCCCCAAGTCTCGATACATAGGCAAAACAATGTAAGTTCGATAAGTAAACTAAGAGCGAAAATACAACCGGGTAATTTGAGCTCAACTCGGGAAATATTTAAGCTTAAGGTAAACTTGTTTGAACAACTTAGAAGTTTTCGTGTTGTAAGCAAACAGTTAGATCAGAAGCAGGCACGAGACAACTCTGGAGGAATAAGGGTCTACGAGACATCAACTAAGTCTCGAGACACAAGCCAAGTTCGAGAGGTAAGGACCTCTCGATATACCTATCGAGTTCGAGACGTAAAGAATATTCGAGAGATAGACCTCTAGCTACATGGGATTGAAACATCAAGTGGTCGAGACATCTTTTATGGTCTCGATAAACCGGCACTTCTCCAAGAGGCTGAATGTTAGTCAACATGTGCAGATAAAATACTCTAAGTTTGGAGAAGAAGAATATCATGGAGATAAAATATTGAAGAGGTCCTGAGCGTGAGGTTTCTAAATGGACGGAAGTGGATGACACGTCAGACCTCCACCCCAAACGGTCAAGAAGTGCACCAATCCTGAAGTGGTCAGATTCCCCAAACAAGGAATGCTGGGAACATAAAAAGAGTAACTTTATCCAAAAGAAGCAAGTGAAGCATGAACTCAAGAAAGTGGAATATGGAATATTCACTACAAAGCAAAAGGCTCAAGTTACAAGCCCACTCCTCCATGAAAAATGCTGAAATTGTGCAAAGACCCATGTTCGGCGTGGGAGACCAATTTCAAACGGAATAGTTTTCCCTCCAACGGAACTATTCTTCTACTCTCATATATAAGGACGTAAAGACACAGAAGAAACGGGGTTTGTGAAAGAGGTCAAGAGGTTAACAAGAGGAGTCTGATAAAAACGTTCCAGTGCAAAGTGCTTAACTTGGAATATCATCCTGATATTCAATACAGCGAGAGAACACATCTTAGTGTTCGAAGAGAGTTACAAAGCTAAACGGTCAGACATCCAGAAGGTGACCAAAGCGGCTCTACATCAAAGTTGATTCAACGATAGCTTGTGGTCAGATTGGAGATTGTTACATTCAACTGTGACTACCAACAACGTCTTGCTTTGGATTAAGCACGGGAGGTGGAGTATCCTGGCTGCTGTCCGAGCGAAAGAAACCTGAGGCTTGACGCGGGCTTGGTGATCAAAGCTCAAGCGCTCGTTATTGGACTAGAAAGGGAAGTTTTTAGTGCAATCCTTCCAGGGAGTTTCTGGAAGAAGAGTGGAAGTAGGCGGGTTGGCCGAACCACTTAAAAATCTCTCTTGCATTTACTTTCTGTTTTTATCTCTCGCTAACTTCTCGATTGCACTGCATATAATCACACCTCTCGAACTAACCCAAACTCGTGCTAACCAAAAAGGGGATAATATTTCCGCTGCGCATAAAACTTTGTCTTCACCTCGTGAGGTATCGAACCTAAACATCCTAAGTTCAATACACACGAGAGGTCGAAAAGATTTGCAAAATATTATACAAGTCTATTCACCCCCCCCTCTAGACTTGTACCCCATCCCCTTGGGACCAACAAATACCTTCAAAAATTTTAGATTTCGGCACGTTTTAAACGGATGGGTGACCGGCGCGATGAATTTTGGCACTAAAACAGTAGTTTTGGGACCAAAATTGGTACTAAACAATAGTCGTGGGACCAAAATTGGTAGAAATGAAACATGTGGACTAAAATTGTCATTTTGCTAATAGTCGTGGGACCAAAATTGGTATTTGCTCTTAGAAATATATACGAACAGTGAGGGTTGCGGTGGTCGGCGGTGGCTTCGGCTTCAACGATGGTGGTCGACTGGTGGCTTTGGCAGTGGTGGAGTGGTGGCTTCGGTGGTGGTGCAGACCAGTGGCTTTGCGGTGGTGGACGCTGGACAAGGGTGGTTTATGGCGGTGGTGTTGTGGTGCCTTCGGCAGTGGTGGAGGACCGGTGGCTTCAGTGAGGGTTGCGATGTGGCTTCCGCGGTGGTGAAAACCAGTGGTTTGCGGTGGTGGACATTGGAGTCTGGACAAGGGTGGTTTAAAGCGGTGGTGTTGTGGTGCCTTCGGCGGTGGTGGAGGTGGTGGCTTCGGTGGTGGTGGTGGTGGATGACCAGTGGCTTCGGCAGTGGTGGTGGACGACCGGTGGGTTGTTGCAGCGTGGCTTCAGCCTTCGACAGTAGGTTGCGGCGAGAGAGGAGAGGGGAGAGGCGAGACTGCAGAGCTCAAAAATTAATTATGTGGTTAGGAAATTAGGAATTAGGAAAAATTAACATTATTAGTTTGTTAGGAATTAGGAAAAATTAACATTATTAGGAATTAGGAAAAATTAAAAATTTAAACCCTAAGTTTAAATAAATGACCTTAATCACCTCATATATACAATATATAATTATTATTTATTAATTGTGAACACTACTAAACGAACACAAACGAGCTTGTTTACGAACACTACTAAACGAAAACAAACGAGCTTGTTCACGAACACTACTAAATGAACACAAACGAGCTTGTTCGTGAACACTTAGCAAACGAGTTTACCACTGTTCATACTCTGTTCGTTTATTAACCGAGCTCAAAATTTTGTTCGTTTATGTTCGTTTACCTTAACAAACGAACATAAACGAACGCTTACCGAGCTCGAACACGAGTAGTTTGTCGAAAGCTCTGTTCGCTAACTGCCCTAGGTGGACTAAAAGTGGCAAGGACTAAATAAGATTGGCCGCAATGTGGCAAAAATTAATGAAGTGGACTAAAATTGGCAATGCCTCAATAACAGTAGGACCAAAAATGAAAATGACTCCTCTGGTATAAGGTAATAGTGAATTTTGGCTATACCACTATTAGTTCCTTAGTTATTAGCAACATTGTGTTTTTTNAGCGCTCGTTATTGTACTAGAAAGGGAAGTTTTTAGTGCAATCCTTCCAGGGAGTTTCTGGAAGAAGAGTGGAAGTAGGCGGGTTGGCCGAACCACTTAAAAATCTCTCTTGCATTTACTTTCTGTTTTTATCTCTCGCTAACTTCTCGATTGCACTGCATATAATCACACCTCTCGAACTAACCCAAACTCGTGCTAACCAAAAAGGGGATAATATTTCCGCTGCGCATAAAACTTTGTCTTCACCTCGTGAGGTATCGAACCTAAACATCCTAAGTTCAATACACACGAGAGGTCGAAAAGATTTGCAAAATATTATACAAGTCTATTCACCCCCCCCTCTAGACTTGTACCCCATCCCCTTGGGACCAACAAATACCTTCAAAAATTTTAGATTTCGGCACGTTTTAAACGGATGGGTGACCGGCGCGATGAATTTTGGCACTAAAACAGTAGTTTTGGGACCAAAATTGGTACTAAACAATAGTCGTGGGACCAAAATTGGTAGAAATGAAACATGTGGACTAAAATTGTCATTTTGCTAATAGTCGTGGGACCAAAATTGGTATTTGCTCTTAGAAATATATACGAACAGTGAGGGTTGCGGTGGTCGGCGGTGGCTTCGGCTTCAACGATGGTGGTCGACTGGTGGCTTTGGCAGTGGTGGAGTGGTGGCTTCGGTGGTGGTGCAGACCAGTGGCTTTGCGGTGGTGGACGCTGGACAAGGGTGGTTTATGGCGGTGGTGTTGTGGTGCCTTCGGCAGTGGTGGAGGACCGGTGGCTTCAGTGAGGGTTGCGATGTGGCTTCCGCGGTGGTGAAAACCAGTGGTTTGCGGTGGTGGACATTGGAGTCTGGACAAGGGTGGTTTAAAGCGGTGGTGTTGTGGTGCCTTCGGCGGTGGTGGAGGTGGTGGCTTCGGTGGTGGTGGTGGTGGATGACCAGTGGCTTCGGCAGTGGTGGTGGACGACCGGTGGGTTGTTGCAGCGTGGCTTCAGCCTTCGACAGTAGGTTGCGGCGAGAGAGGAGAGGGGAGAGGCGAGACTGCAGAGCTCAAAAATTAATTATGTGGTTAGGAAATTAGGAATTAGGAAAAATTAACATTATTAGTTTGTTAGGAATTAGGAAAAATTAACATTATTAGGAATTAGGAAAAATTAAAAATTTAAACCCTAAGTTTAAATAAATGACCTTAATCACCTCATATATACAATATATAATTATTATTTATTAATTGTGAACACTACTAAACGAACACAAACGAGCTTGTTTACGAACACTACTAAACGAAAACAAACGAGCTTGTTCACGAACACTACTAAATGAACACAAACGAGCTTGTTCGTGAACACTTAGCAAACGAGTTTACCACTGTTCATACTCTGTTCGTTTATTAACCGAGCTCAAAATTTTGTTCGTTTATGTTCGTTTACCTTAACAAACGAACATAAACGAACGCTTACCGAGCTCGAACACGAGTAGTTTGTCGAAAGCTCTGTTCGCTAACTGCCCTAGGTGGACTAAAAGTGGCAAGGACTAAATAAGATTGGCCGCAATGTGGCAAAAATTAATGAAGTGGACTAAAATTGGCAATGCCTCAATAACAGTAGGACCAAAAATGAAAATGACTCCTCTGGTATAAGGTAATAGTGAATTTTGGCTATACCACTATTAGTTCCTTAGTTATTAGCAACATTGTGTTTTTTGTTCTTCCATTAGTCAAAAACAAAAAGTTTTGTTATTTTCTGAAAGGAAAATGAGAAGTAGAGACTCTAAGAAAGTAAAACTTTCGTCATATGTATTGATTTAATTGAAGAAAGAAGAAAAAAATATTAAAAATTGTGGCACACATTGTTTTTAAATGAATCAAAATATGCCATGTAAATCGAGAGTAGAAAATAGAATGGAAAGTAGAGTATGTGTACTATTATTCATTTTCAAAATTTTTATTGATCGATGAATTCAATAGTTATTGTATGCAGTGGCGGATCCAGAAAAATGTTCTAGTGGGCGAAACATAAAAGAGGTAGCACCAAGTTGCTCCTTTATATAGGAGGTTGTGGGTTATTGCATTGTAATAGACTTAAAAGGAATATTGTTGGATATAGACGAAAAATAAAATACATCAAAACTAGCTACAAGGAGGATGAATTGCAGCCTTCAAGATTCAAATCATTGCCTTCTTTAAGTAAAAACACACCACAACCAACTCAGCTAACTAGTAAATTTTATACTTATATTTGTTTTCATATATATTTATATCTAAAATTGTTCTATACATACATATATATATATATATATATATATATATATATATATGGGGTGGGGGTGGGGTGAGCGGGGGCAGCTGCCCCCATGCTAAATTCGCCAGCGATTGTGTGTGTTGTGTGGACTACGGTCAAAAAACGACGTCGTTTCGCGCAATTTTTTTTCACGCGACCCGCTGCAATATACATTTTTATAACTTATAATGTACATTACTCTAACACATAAAGTGCGCACATTATCCTAACACATTAAGTACGTACATTATTCTAACACATAATGTACATTATCTTACCCCAAAAGTTTCATTATTCTAACTCATAATGTACATTATTCTAACACATAATGTACATTGTCTTACCCAGAAGTTTCATTATTTTAACTCATAATGTACATTATTTTAACTTATAAAATTCAGTAATGTCATTTTGGACCGTGGTCCACACATTATAATTTGCTGAAGGAATTGGGCATGTGTCTAAAGTTGATTGGGCCTGCAAAGTGAAGGCCCAAGAATTAATTCATTAATAACTATAAGTACACTAAAGCAAGTTTTATTAAGAATAATAATATGTTTTAATAGAATCATTAAGTAAATGACCTTGTGGTCTAGTGGCACCCGGTGTCCCAGTTTACACTCCTACATGGATGATGGGAGTGGATTCGAGAAAAAAAAAAAAAAGTAAATGACCAAAAGTGTAACAACTTAAGGGTTAAAGTAGTTATATTTAAAATACGTAGACTAAATCTACTATTACCAAAACTCAAAGTCCAAAATTACAAATTTTCTTTAAATATATTGAGCTCATTGTAAGATAACTTAATACTCAAGATTTGATGAATTTGATTGGTGTGAATATCACATACCTTGGATTGGTTGACTAGAAAATTTGAAAATATTTTTTTGAATAAAATTTCCTCTTCGAATTACAAGCTTAAAATCAATTTATCAAAATTGATTCTCCTAATATTCATGTGTGAGAATAATAATATAAATAAAGGATATGATGGGTCTCCTACACAATTTGCACGTCGAATGTCGATACTTCGGTGAATGTTGGCACGCAAAGGTCTATCCCTGTTAGGATTGGTTGTACTTAGATTTAGATGTTGATGATATCCTAGAATAGTCTTAGAATGGCCTTAGAAGATTGTATCTGGACTATAGATACCCCCATTTTTCTATTGTAAAAGTTGAACCGACTAACCAATTGAAGAAGCCAGTTGATCTATGCCAAGCCAATCAACTAAACAAGCGATAGACCAGCAGAAGTGAAGATCCAAAAGAGGTATAGCAACCAACAAAGAAGTCTTGAAAACTTAGTAATGGATCAAGTATATCAACCGAAGTAAGAAAAAACAACTGACCTTGAATCAATCAATTAGCTGAAGTCAGATCAACTAACCTTGAAGCAACCAATCAACTTAAGTCTACCAGTGGAGTTTCTACCAGCAGAATCAAGAAGTCAGATTAGCTAACCTTGAAATAGTCAATCAACTGAAGTCATATTAGCTGACCTTGAAGTAGTCAATCAACTGAAGTCTACCATCAGAGCTTCTATCAATAAAATAAAATAAAAATCAAGTCTTTTCATCCAAGTTCTACACACAGAAAGAAGATTCCAAATGACGTATCATGAAGACACCTGACATCTTTCAGCTAAGGATGAAGTAAAGACAAAAAGGTAACACGTTCATCTTTTAATTAACACAATCTTTCAGGAGAATGACGAAGTTGTTACACAAATAGACAAGGACGTACAACTGCACAATCATGAAATTTTTGGTAGTATGAACACTTATCAAATTGGGGTGCAACGGGCAGATTCAAAATCGAGGTTATTTTACCAACATGCCCCCACCTCTATCCTATAAATAGAGAACTCAAAAGCTCAAAGAAATATATATAATGACAAGGAAAAAAGAGGAGATCGGTTAGAGAAAGCATTACAAGCTACTACTGAGTGCTGAAAATTGAGAAGAGAGAACAAGAGTATTGAAGCTATATCAAGAAACTCTGAAGCTTCTTGTCCATAACTAGTTTGTGAATAACAAACAATCTCCATTATAGTGCTACGGTCTTTGTGAAGATCTTGCTCAAGGGGACTCGGTGGACAATTCTTGGAATGAAGATCAGGTGTTAAAGATTTGGTGGGGTTATCCAAATCGAAGGAGCATCACTCGTAGCAGTACTTTGTGGATATTCTATGATTAGACCACTTTGTATTTTGGGGCAAAATACTTAATGAAAACCTCATTGGAGTTTAAGGAGTAGAGTGGAGTACACGAAGTAGCCGAACCACTATAAAAAACTCTCTCTCTCTCTCTCTCTCTCTCTCTCTCTCTCTCTCTCTCTCTCTTACTTTACTTTGTTGCTTTATGTTCACACATTTACTTTGATAGACCCGTGCTCCTTTAATTCACTTAGTCCTCAAGGCAACATCGAGGACGATGTTTGGTTTAGTGTGGAAAGGACATACTTTTTGCTTTAAATTGTTTGATTGCTTAATTGGTCTTTTGGTCATGATGAATGGGTGTGCTTGATGTTGGAGAATGAGTCATTGTTCATGTTATCTAAGGAGAGTTTTAACTAGTTGTCAACTAAATTTTTTTATTCTTGGAATATCCTTGGGAAGTTACCTTTTGTACCCATGAAAGTGTTTAGAGCCAAGTAGGTTTACATTCTTGCATGCTTGCATGATGTTCACCTCTTATTTCATTAGGACCTTAGTCAAGGATCTCTCAAAGTGGGAGTGTACACCCCTTAATTTGAGAAAGATAATTGTAAGTGAAGCCTAGAATTGGACTAATCTTGGTAGGGCATGGGGCAAAAGGTGAGCCTATTGGTGAATATTGAGAGGAAATCCCTTACCCCAAGTAAACGGCAAGAGGCGTTGAATGGTGAAAGTTTGAAAAAAGGCTAATAAGGTCACTCCTAGAGGTAAGATCCAAGGAAAACCGTCTTGCTAGGATTTGGGGCAACCATTGCACTGTCTTTGAAAAAGCGTAGAGATATACGTAAAGTCAATTGTCCCAATGACGTTATCCTAGAAGATGAGAAAACAAGAGAGGAGGTGAGCCGCTTCGCCAGGGTTTGGATACCCATTGCACCGACCTTCGAAAAAGCATGGAGATCCATGTGAAGTCGGGTGCCCGATGACGTTACCCTAAGAAGTGAGAAAAATAGTGACTACCCAAGCAATTGGTGGTGAGTGGTCTATGTCCCTACCCTCACTTATTTTTATGCATAGGGCTTTGGCGTTTCGGTTTGATGGGTTAGTTAAGGTGTGTACATCATTCCCACTAGTAAGATCGGCTTTAAGGCCCTAACAAAATAGGAGGTGAACCCAATTTTGGTTTGCATGCTTGTAAATTGGTGTGAGAGGTGTGTCCCTGTTGCTCAATTTCTATCTTTATAGGGGATTTTGCTTTCCATGAATATTCCTTGAGTTGTATGACATCTAGCTAACGCCCTTTGTAGATAACATGAGGGATCTCCCCCTCTCCGATATCCTTTGCATTCATATTTTATTGACCGAATGTCCAATTGAGTGATCCTATCTATCCTTGGCTCTTATATGCTTATGGTTTGAATTAGATTTGCTTGAGGACGAGCAAAGTAAAGTGTGAAAACTTTGATAAGAGCCGAAGATAACTAGGCTAAGGGTCTAAGTTGGGGTAAATTAGGAATGAATTTGTGTCCTTTAGTGAACTATTTATGGCATTTCTAAGCTCTAATGTGTCAATCAATTGCAAATTCTATTCTTGGCACACTTGGAATGGGTTTGGAAGCGTAAACACGATTCATATAAACATTGGAAAGAGAAGAAAAGCGGAGGAAAAAAGTTGGGTGGCTTGGATTGTCTACTCCACGCGTGGACACGGCGTGGAGAAATTCCAGAGAGGTTTTACGCTGTTGGTCTAGGCGTGGACGGTTCATTCTGGAATTAAAAAGCCAAGGGCAATTTTGGGGATGCTATTTAAGGTCTAATTTAGGAAATTTTAGGGAGTTCCAGATTTTATTACATTTTATCACTTAGAGAATTGTAGAGAGAAGGGAGAGCTAAATCCTAGCTTGTAGAGAGAGACTAGTTCAATTGCTTTCAAACTTTGTGAAGACAACTTACTTTCAAGCATTGATTTGGATTCTACCTTGATCTTGATTAGGTAATAACTATTTCTATTTTAATATTGTTGCAAGTTTAGATCTCTATTTCAATTCCATTTTATGATCTTAGGTTTTGTTTTTTTTCAATTGCTATTATGAGTAGGTAAATCTCTAATAGGGATTGAATTGTGAAATATCATGATGCTAAGTGTAGATATATATTTCCTAAGATGGAGATTAGATTGTGTGAGTTGGATCGCTTGTTCTTGTTCATAATTGATGAATTGTATGTATTCTTTGAGTATTGGCCAACTCTTGAATAATTTAAGGCAATAAGCTAGGCAAGATATTGCTAGCCTTGTTGTAAGCTCCACTCAATTGTGGTTTCTTATTGATTAGGATGAATAGGTAGGTGATGTAGGCCATGTGTTTGTGAAAATGCCTCTATGACTCTTGGTTGCCTAAAGACACTCCAAAGCTAGAGAGTTCTTAATAGACCAAATGGGGAAAGATAATAGTTCATCACCCGAGGTGACGAGGAAGCATTATGATTGCACACAATTCATTCCCTGGTTTCCATTATTTGGTTTCATTCATTTGATTGTTTAATTTGTTTGTCAAACTTCAACAACGGCTTGTGTTTAATGTGTGTTTGTGCTATGACCACTAAATCATTCACAATGTGTTCTCTAACTAAGAGCATAGCAATGCCTCCACTTTGACCACCTTGTGAGACAATAATACCAAGAGGTAACCCCAAATACAAAAATCTTTTGATTGACTGCACCCACGTAAAATGCATCAAATCAATTTTGCCTTGGTCAAGATCCTTAATATGATATTCTAGACCGAGGCGATTCAGTTATTGTGGCTCCTATTCACCATACATTACTGTAAATAGCATGGTTACAGTAGGTGCCAGGCACTAGTCGGGCGGTAGAATAGCGCTTAGCACTGCCTAGGCGGTGACCTATAAAAACAAAAAAACAGTGCATGCATGTGGGTTTATATGTGTCTGTGTGTGTGACATTTTGTAATTACTCAATATACTCAGTAAAATTTCATAATACACATGTTAATATGTATGTTACATTGCATAAACTTAAGTGTATTTTTACCGATCATGAGTTCATAATCACTTATTAGTCGATGCATTTTGAAACATAGATCAATGAACTTATGCACCATAATAATTATGTATATATAAGTGTATATATATATATATATATATATATATATATATATATACACACGTGATTATGAACTCATGATCGGTAAAAGTACACTTAAGTTTATTCAATGTAGCATATTAACATGTGTATTATGAAACTTTTGGAGTTTTGGAGTAACATTTGGCATAATCTTCATGGATGACCTTTTACATTTAGGATCATTTTCTTGAAACTGATTCTATGATTTTTTTTTTTCCTAGGATGATTACATAGAAATGAGAGGTCATATTCATAGCTGTAGGATAGAAAGTTTTGATAAGTTCAAACTCTTTTCATATTATTTAATTAACAAATTAGATAATATCAATATATCTAAAATATATTCAAATATTTTAATATTCAAAAATAATATATTTAATAAAATTTCAGTGTCAACAAATGCCCCCTCGAGACTTGCTTGTACGCCACGCCATTTGAGAACATATACCACCCAAAAGTTTGTAGTGCAAGGAAGTCTCGACACTACAATTAAAGATATAAGGCCGTTTCGACTCGTGCCAAGGAAAATGGATACAAGGCCGTTTAAACTCGTGCCAAGGAATATGGATATGAGGTCGTTTCTACTCGTGCCAAGGAGTATGGATATGAGGCCGTTTCTACTCGTGCCAAAGAGCTTTGATAGATATGAGGCTGTTTTAACTCGTGCCAAGGAGCCTTGAACATTAGGACGTTTTAACTCGTGCCAAGGAGTATCATTTAGCTTCTTTCATTTCAAATTTCATATGAGGTTTGCCCTCATATCGGTGCCTATGAAGAAATGAGAGGTAGAGCTGCCCCACTGAGTGTGCCAAAATTTGTAAACACAAAATTTTGAATAATATTTTGGAATTCAAATTTGGTTACATGTATGTATCAATATGGGTATGGGTACAAGCTCTATATATATGGTCCTCTGATTCTTCAACTAGATGCATATCTTGAAACTCCATTAAAGGACCTCCGGAATTCATGTGGCTTGATCTTCAAAGAAGGGTTTGTAGGGCTTGTATATATAGCTTGTTCTACATTGAAGGTCCTCCGGGTTCAAATGGCTTGATCTTCAATAGGGTTTTGGAGCAACATTTGGCATAACCTTCATGGAGGAGCTTTTACATTTATGATCACTTTACTGAAACGGATTCTATGATTTTTCATAGGATGATTACATAGAAATGAGATGCCTTATTTATAGCGGTAGGATAGAAGAGTTTTGATAAGTTCAAACTCTTTTGATATTATCTAATTAACAAATTAGATAATATCAATATATCCAAAATATATTAAAATATTTTAATATTCAAAAATAAATATATTTAATAAAATTGTAGTGTCAACACACACACACACACACGGAAAATCTTACTTATATTGATTTTTTTTTAAAATAATAGTATATAATTTTTTAAATAATAATTCATAGTTGTAGAATTTATATTATTTTAAAAGTATAATTGATAATTTGTGTAATTATTATAGTATGATTAATAATTGTTAATGTAAAAAGTTTAGATATGGTAAATAATTAAATATAATTATGATAACATTTAATACCTGCTAATAAAAGTTAAACCGCATAAGATAATTATGGTTAATCTACCCTGTGCCTTGTGTTTATTTGGTTTTATATCCGACATGTAACTCCCAACTAAGCTCATAAATTGGGTAGAGATGTATGAAGCTGTCAAGGACCTTCTACATATAGTACACGTTCAAATTGGTTATATGTCTTTTTCCACTTTAATTAATTTCCATTTGTTATTGATATTTATTAATAAATACTAGTTTTTCTTATGCGCGATGCGCAAAAAATAGGTGCCCAATATTATTATTTTGTATTAATATTTTAAATTTATTTATATTTTAATATAGTAAATAATAATAATAATAATAATAATAATGTAAAATATTTTTATAAATTGGATATTTATATTTTAAAAAATAACTAACATATAACTCTAATATTTAATGTGTATATATTATTATTATTATTATTATTATTATTATTATTATTATTATTATTATTATTGAAGAAGATAAGAAAATATATGGTGGATGCATGTGCATAGTAACAATAGTGGAAAAGATAACGGAAGTTATAACGGTAGGGGTATATTTGTCTAAAATATTATGTAGTACAACTTTTATAGCATAACGTACAAAAAAACGTTACGGAAAAAACGGACATAAATGAGGGGTATATAACCTTCATTCACATTTATTATGTTTTTAGATATCTCATCTTAAGCTCGAGAAAAAAAAAATAGTAAAAATTGTTAAATTGTATCATGTCACATAATTTATTGTATTTGTGATAATTTACAACTGTTTAATTAATTAGATCATCCAATAAATTATATTTTTGTTATCATATTAAACTTGGAAAATTATGGTTTTTTTTTATGCAGTACTTAAAATGCTAAATACAATGGTAAAACTATGATATCATGAAATAATTAATGCAAAAATATAAGTACAATTTTGCTACGTCAACTACAAATTTAAAATTAAGAACAGTGATTATTGCAATATTATGGTTAAAATTGAATATAATGGTAGGATTCTTATTAACAAAGTTTTATAATTTTATTATTACACTAGCATATTTATACAAGGAATAAGGGTCAAATAGGCCACCGAACTACACACGAAACTGCAATTAGGCCATCGAACTCAAAAACAATGCAATTGGGTCCCTGAACTACACAAATTCATGCAAATTAACCCAAAGTGACTTGTTGACTTGATCTTCCGGTTACCGACTTTAAAAATAATATTTTAAAATAATGTTAAATTAATTAATTAATTAAAATTAAAATTTAAAAAAACAGGAACAAGTCAATTGGGTCCTTTTTTTATTTTAAAATTTAAATTTAAATTTAATTAATTAATTAATTTAAAATGATTTTAAAATATTATTTTTAAAGTTGGTAACCGGAAGATCAAGTTAAACAAGTCACTTTGGGTTAATTTGCATGGATTTATGTAGTTCAGAGACCCAATTGTATTGTTTTTGAGTTCAATGACCTAATTGCAATTTCGTGTATAGTTCAGTGGCATATTTGACCCTTATTCCTTTATACAACATGGCAATACGAAGCACTAGACAATTGTCATGACGATATGATCTTAACAAGGTAGGATAATGCAATGGAGGCATGACATGGTATCAGTATATATGATGTAGTGAAAATATTAGAAGAAAAAAAAAACGTGACGAGGGAGTTGAGGAAACAAAAAAAAAAAATTCTAATTTTAAGAAATAAACTTTAAAACACTACTCCGTAAAAGAATTCTTAAATTGCGTGCTCTGCTTGGTCAAAGCTAGTAGCCTACGACTACTAGTCGAGAGACATGTGCATTAATGTAGGCTTCGACATGTAACCAAACACGATGGTAGGGTTGGCTGTAGGATCTTTTTTGCAACATGACTTAACTCTATCCAAATTACGGGGTGTAGGTATGGTAAAGAGAAACTAGTTATAAAAGGGTCACACTTGTGTGAGACCGTCTCACGGATTCTTATTTGTGAGATGGGTCGGGTCGGGTCAAAACACCATGCAAATGTCATACTTATATGTGCAAATCTCACACTTATATGCTCAAATATAATACTAATAAAAAATGCAATTTTTGTTACTTATAAGAGAAAAAGTAATACATTTTTCATAATAAGTAATGTTTACAAGTGTCTCTCACTTATAAGGGTAAATATAATGCTTTTGAGGAAAAATGTAATATTTTTAAATCGAAATATAAAAGTATTGTATTTTCCCTTAAAAGTATTACATTTACCCTAATAAGTAAAAAAAATTTTATTCTGGTTTAGTATTACATTTGAGCATATAAGTATAGCATTTGTGCATATAAGTGTTACATGTGCACCATGACCCGACCCGACCCGACCCGACCCGTCTCATGGTGAGACGGTCTCACACAAGTTTTTGCCGTTATAAAAAGGTTACGAATTTAATTTTTTATATATATTTTTTAAAAGTCTGAGTCAATCAATTATGAAAAATTTAATTTAATTAATTATTTTATGGTCTTTTGCCAATTAAAGTTATAAGACATGATTTATATAGTACACACTCTTGAATAGTGATTGTGGATTTCTCTCGTTGCTAAAAAAAATTAAGAGTGTTTGGTTCAAGATATATAAAATAATTAATGTTATATTTGTTTGGGGATATAAAAATTTTATGTTTAGTTTAAATTATGTAATTTTCTCAAAGAATGCAGTTTAACATTTACATAAGATTTTTACTTATTTGAAGGGATTGCGAGATGACATTCTCTTCCTTAATTATTTTTACGTTCGAATATTTTTTATATTTTGATTTTTTACTAATTTTGTCATTTTAACCAATTGACTTTTCTCCGTCCTACTCAAGACATACACTTATTCAAGTTTAAATTATTTTTAAATCATTTTACTTCTATTTTTTTACTATTGCCTTATTTATTTATTTTAATTTTGAAATTTATGAAAATATATATAACTAGATTAAGGGTATTAAAATTAAATAACCATTATAATATAAATGATTACACTTCAACCAAACTAACTTATATTACGTACCTTAATTCTAACCAAATATAAGAATATTTAAAATTTTAAAAATTAGACCTTTTGTAAATACAACATCTATAACTTCATTAGTTAGTAAAAATACCCTACATTTATTAAGACTAAAAATAAGGAGAACACTTTACATGACATTTATTATAGACAAGTAAAATATATCATGTACGGACCAATAGCTTAGTTTTTATGTGACAAATTATGAGCAAGAATGTAGGATCGAGTCATAAAAGTTACCGTGCAGGAGTTTCACTTTAATTTGTCAAATTACTGTGTGGACCACGGTCTAAAACGACGTCGTTTTGATTTTTAAAAATTTCATTCCTCCGCGCACGTGTTAGAATAATGAACATTCTGAAGATAAGATAATGTATTTTATGAGTTAGAATAATGTAGTTTGTGTGTTAGATTAATGAAATTTATTTGCTAAGATAATGTATTTTATGAGTTAGAATAATATACTTTATGTGTTATAAAAATATATTTTATGAGTTAGAATAATGTATAAATTACTTTATGTCTTATAATAATATACTTTATGGAGTTAATACCCAATTTGGTCCATCGACTATTAGGATTTCATCACTTTGGTTCTCGAGTTCCAAATTTACTTAATTTTCTCCCCAACTATGTAATTTTTACCTAAAATGGTCTCTCAACTATTAGGATTTCACCACTTTGGTCTTTGGTCTCCAAATCCACAATAAACTTACATTTTAGGTTAACATTTGCATAGTTAGGTACTAAAATGAGCAACTTTGGTAGTCGAGGATCAAGTGGTGAAATTCTAATAGTTAAGGGACCAAATTGATTATTAACTCGTACTTTATGTGTTAGAGCAACCCCGTTAGGGATTTTTGCTCAGTTTTTGAGGAAGAAAAAACCAAGTGTGTTGTTTTTACCAAGGTTGAAAAAATTGCTAGGCGCCACCCATGCGCTGGGGGGAGGGGGGCGCCTAGCGTCTAGGGCGCACAATTTTTATCTTATTTTATTTTTTAATTTTTTTAAAAATAGTTCATAATTGTAAAGTGTTTAATAGTTTAAGTCGTTGTGCTTTAATAGTTAAATAGTTAATACTTAATAAGTTAATAGTTATTACTTATTAAGTTATTAGTTATTATTTATTAAGTATTAGTGTATTACTTATTAGTTTGATTTAGTTATTACTTATTACTTATTATTTTATTAAGTTTTTACTTGTTACACTGTTAGAGTATTAGTTAATATATTATAACATTAATAGTTTAAATGTTTAAGATTTAAAATTATTAAAATATTAAAGAAAAACGCCCAGCCAGTCAACCGCCTAGGTGGGTTAGGCGCCCGACTGTGGAGATGGATGATTTCGATGAAAATCATCGTGGTTACGTTGGGCGCCGCCTAGCGCCTAAACTTGATTTTTACACAAATGAGATGCAAGGTTTTTGGGGTTTTTTTATCATGCAACTACCCAATTTTTACAGGTTATTAAAAAAAAATTAAAGGTAAGATGCCCAATTGCATCTCATTGCTGCCCAAGCGAGCGTGTGTGCTACATGCGCCCGCTTGGAACATTCAAAGTATCCGCTAGTTGGTTTCCACTCTATATGGTTTTGTATTTTCTTTTGGCCGTTGCAAATAGCAACAACCAACTTCTTCTTCTATTTTTTAACATTTATAATTATAAAATTTATTTTAATTTTGATATGTTTAATTTAAATATAATAAAAATAATTATTGTAATTATAATTTTTATAATGATAATAACTAAAGAAATAATTAAAATATAGTGAATTAAAATTGTGGGACCACAACAAACTGAGAAAAATTCTAAAACTAATGGGAAGAAAGACTTTATGAGATTGAGTGAGATAGTGGAGGATGATGTGAATGTTTGGACCACAAAAAACTTCAAGAAAAAATCTTAGTATTGAGGTTGCTCCTAGATCACAATAATACCAAATTACTCACTCTTTAATTTTTACTTTGTTTTCTATTCTTATTGACGTATTTATTTTATTTTTTTGTTTGAAGTGTGGACGATAATTTTTAATTATGTAATTTTTTTATTTAATAAAATCTAAACATATATGAATAGTTTTATTTCATAAAATATAGTCATGGATCGCGTATAGGTGAGAATCACCCGCCCAGGAAAGAACTTAGAACGCTTCTTAGCGCGCCACGTGCACCTAATGTTATAACTAGGTGCACCTAGGTGCATGAATGCTAACAATGTAAATTACTTGCACTTGTAAGTGAAAATAGGTGTATAAGTGCAAGTAAAATATATTACGGATGCAAGTAAATTATACACTGAGCATCAATACTAAGTGCACCTAATGTTATAACTAGGTGTACCTAGATGCATGAATGTTAATTAGTTAAATTACTTGCACTTGTAAGTGAAAATAAGAGCAGAAGTGCAAGTAAAATATATTACAGGTGCAAGTAAAATGTATGCTGAGCTCAATAATAAGTGCACATAATGTTATAACTAGTTGCACCTAGCGTTATAAGTAGATGCACCTAGATGCATGAATGTTAATAAAGTAAATTACTTGCACTTGTAAGTGAAAATAGGTGCACTTGTAAGTAAGAAATAGGTGCACTTGTAACTTGTAATTGAAAAAAATAGGTGCTGCACTTATAAGTGAAACTAGGTGCAATTTTAAGTGAAATTAAGTGCACTAATAACACAATTACTTGCACCAAAGTTTGAGTTATTTACAAAAATGCCACCGCGTCGTTTTTTTAAAATTTTATCTGATTCGTTG
Organism: Ipomoea triloba; assembly: GCF_003576645.1. Lineage (NCBI taxonomy): Eukaryota > Viridiplantae > Streptophyta > Magnoliopsida > Solanales > Convolvulaceae > Ipomoea > Ipomoea triloba. The sequence goes on from NC_044925.1 coordinate 9,204,832, forward strand.
AGTTGGACACGTATACAACTGCGAAGCATTCTCATTTCCTTCCTGAGCGAGCGTTCGCACCTAAACGCGCCCCATATAGTCATATCGTTTTCTTCAAATTTAATTTGTATAAAGAAATCCGCATAATAATGACATATGTTGGCCCTCAAAAGGATATTATTGGTTGTCAAGATATTTTTCCAATTTATTTCGGGACCGAGCCCTGAAAGGACATAAAACTAACAGATCACAATTCAACTATTTAAATAAGGATGTTAATCCGCTCTCATTGTTCAATTTCGGGCTAGTCTTATTAAATTGTGAGGCTTATCAGTTTGGGAAAATCTTTTACTTTTCATGGTTAATTTTTAAATTCTTGACCGTAAATTTAAAATCTCGGGCTGACGATCTTATCGGACAAAATTAATTAATTTTTTTTTTTAAATTAGCATTTTAAACTTTCAATTTTTGTAATCAGTACATTTGTACTAATAAATATAAACTTATACATATATCGTTCATTCAATGAATATAAACCTTCATTTCAAATTCCAACTAAAAAGAATTAATATATTTACAGTATAAGATACAGAGTAATAATTATAATAAATTTTTTCATTATTTATTTAAAAAAAAATATTTTGTAATAAATTTAATAAAATTTTATTTACAGATTTAATAAAAATTACTAAAGGTGAACTTACATATAAATTAATTTCATATATATTTTGTTCAACATCATTTATAAATCAAAAAATATTTTTAAGTGGATTGCGCAATCAGGCTACCACTAGATTTTGAGCTAGCTCGTTCGGACCATTGAACTTGTTGATTTAAGCTTTCGGGTTTATTGAGTCAACCCATCGATTTCAAATTGTGATTGACATTTCTAGTTGAAGCAAAAAAAAATTTTTAAACAAAAAGAACTGAACTATTTCCTAATGTTAACATAAATATTATGGAGTAAAAAATTGAATTTTGTTAATTCAATTAGACAAATAAAATAAAATGAATGGAGTAAAAAGTAAAACATATATTTAACATAAAGAGAGTGAGAAGTTAATGTTTAATTAAGTACGTAGTTGTTGAAAAAAACTCATATTTTTGTTGGAAAAACCAACATATTCTTCAACATGGACAGTAATCCTATCTAGTGCTTGAAGACTTTTTTGAAAACAAAATTACAATTATCACGTCAAAATCAAAGCTAAAATATTTGACACATTATCTTGTGACAAAAGGTGGAATCGCCCTTCCAAGCGTCTCCACATTCCGACCCGGCAATTTGTGAAAAGATTAATAATGATGACTCAATTGACCAACAGAGGATAGACTTTTACTCATTGCCCACAAAGGAGCCCCTCATTCTGAGAGATCACTACTACAACCAATTGAGTTTTCCTTGCGGCATATTTGACACATTCTCTTCAAAGGAAGAGAGAGAGAAACAAAGTACTGTTGACCACATTGTTGAAGCAGTGTGTCAAGTTGAAAGCATAGTCTGCAACTTGGTGACAAGTTCAAAATTATCGCGTCATAAATTCAAAATTTATGTTTGTTAAATAATGTACTAAAAATCGAAGGGCAAAAATTTGTGTGACACCGTCTCATTCTGAGACGGGTCGGGTCGGATCAGATCAATGCAAAAATGTACTGTTTATACGCACATATGTCATACTTATATGCTCAAATGTAATACTAATCAGAAATAAAATTTGTGTTACTTATAATGGTAAATGTAATACTTTTACATTTTCATTTTCATTTAAAAGTATTACATTTTTTTCTCAAAAGTATTATATTTTTTTTAAGTAAGGGGAACATTTATTATTATGTAAAATGTACGTAGTAATACTTTTGATGGAAAATATAATACTTTTACAACAAAATGCAAAATTATTACTATACATTTTTCTTCAAAGGTATTACATTTTTCCTTATAAGTGACAAAAATTTTATTCCTAATTATTATTACATTTGAACATATAAGTATGATATTTGTACATATAGACCCGATTTGACCCGTCTTATGAATATGATTCGTGACACTGTCTCAGACAAGTGTGATCTAAAAATGAAATATACAAAAGAAAAAGAAAGCACGCATAGATTTGATCAATTCAATTATAATGAGTCAAACAGTGTGAAACAATAATTTGTTGCTGGCTCGGGACTAGTATAGCTGCATATAGGTTCAATTTCCACATCCAACTAACTTATTTAATTCTATTAAAAAAATATTGAATTTCTCTCCCCCAAAATTTAATTTCTCATGCAACTTGAAGGTTGCAACAATTCCTCAAGTTTGTAGTCTCAATTGGTGTGCTCTGAATAAGGCCATTTCACTGTTTTCATAATTGTATATAATTATAGGTCTTTTTGAGTTGAGTAAAATGACCAATTTTAATTTCTTACTATTTGAATGTCAGTACATCTACAAATTAAAAGTTGTCCATGACCATTGAGAGATGGTAGAGATTGTGTTACTGTAGAGTAAGGTTGTCCTTATCCTAACCAATCTTTCTTTTATTAGATGAGGTGACACATTGAAAAACATTTTTTTATAAGATGATATGGTTAGCAAACATGTTACTGTAGTAAGTTTGCTAACCTAACAAAAGGTTGCCGCTGTTGCAACAATCTTTTGTACTTTTATTTTTATTTATTTTTAATATTTTTTTGTTTTCATTTTTATTTTTTTTATTTATTTTGTTTTGATGTGATTTGAATGTGAGATCATTTTTGAAAGTAAAAAGGTATTGCGGCGATTTAGGGATGTAGAAAAATAGTAAAAGAGTTGTAAATTTGTTGATGTGAAATTTTTAAAGTGAGACAATATTATAGGGATAAGTACATCTCAACATTATATGAGTTAAACCTTGGTTGACAGATTGGACTCATTATATACTTTAACTTCACTAGTGTTCTTCATTGTAACTATTCGCTTTGATTGCAACCTATTGCCATTTTCTTGTGGCTCATGTTATTCTTTGACTTGAGTATCGATCAAATAATAAATCATTTGATAGATCAGATATAATATCATGTTAAAAAAAATTTAGGCCATGTTTGGTAAATGACTGTTTGGGTTAGAAGGTATGATTTTTTAATAACATTAGCTGATTGTAAAAAGTTGTTTGATAGATTAGCTGTTTGGTATAATTTTTTTTTCTCAAAAAACTAATTGAAAAGACTGCTTTGAGTAGACTTTTGAATTTTAGTATTTTAGAGTTACAAAAAGCTTATTAACCAAACAACTAATAGTGATCAAATAAGGAAAAATTAGCTGATAGACTGATTATTTACCAAACAGGGCCTTAATTTTGTTGTTTCCATCAAACAACTTGCAATAAAAGTCAAGTCTGTAGACCCATGTTATCGTGTACGGTGAAACATATTATACCCATCTTTAACACTAGTATGAAAATGATGTTGCATATGAATACTTGCAACCAGCAACTTGCAAATGATGATCACTGATAGATCAAGAAAATGATATGTATTGAACTCCTGCAACCAGCAACGTAACTTGCAATGTTGTCGAAAATGATACGGAGTATTTATTAAGCTTGCATGTTGTCTACGCCTGCCAACTAATAATATAGAGATATATATCCCTTGATATGAATTATTATTTTTAGTCATGTGGTAACCAACTAACCACATATTTAGCTTAGTAATGCCCACACGATTGTATTTCATCAAGAAAAATGCAATGTTGCAAAAATCCCCGCATAGGCCACCTAGGCACCCGCCTAGGTGTTAGGCGCTTCTAGACCGATGCGAATTGCTCCCTAGGTGTCCGCCTAGGAGGACGCCTAGCGACTAGGCCGAATTTGGCCGAGTTAACTCGCCCAGCTCGGAATAGTTAGCCGAGTTAACTCGAGCGAGTCGACCTTGTTAATTTTATTATTATATATATATTTAAATTTATTTATTTATATAAGTTAGAGAAGTAAGAGAGATATATATAATATATATAATATAATATATGACATACAGCCATACACATGAATTAATTTTTTATTTTTATAGGTCGACGCCTAGAACTGCCTAGGTACTGCCTAGGCGCTGCCTAGACCGCTTTGGCGCTAGGCGCTAATATACCGCCCGACTAGCGCCTAGCGCCTATTGCAAGCATGGAAAAATGTGTAATATAAGTGTGAATGCATGCCCGTCATGCATACATATCCAAACCGACAACTAAATAATTAACTCAAAATTTGTGATGATGAGATAATAATGCATGTATAACTCTAACACCTCAGCTCATTCTACATACTCGAACTTTTGGGATTGAGAAGACAATTAACTTTGAAGATTACTTACAAGTAATCATTTCAGCTATGTGCAAATAGATTACTTAATGAAGAAGTTGATCCTAGCGCAACTAAAAATGGGCCTAGCTCCATGTGGATGAGATTGAAGTGTACAATTCAACTACAGCTCGACCTACAAGTTGGAAGGTCGTAGACGATTTTAGGATCAATTAATATTGTTAGATAGGTTAGTCAAACAACAAGTCGGGAGGATTTTCTCAAATCTCGACGGCCTATGTGGTTCTAGAAGCAGAGGGTATCACCCTAGCTAAGCTAAGCAGAGGGTTCAAAACATTCTCTGTTTAGTTATAATAATATTATTGCGTCATGATCATTTTTAGTACTCTATCAAGAAACATATTTAATTAAGTGAAGTTAAATACGAGGACATTTTTGTATTTTACATAAATTAAAGTGGGTTGGCCGGCTATATTTGTATATTTATTTTTATGAAAAAATTCTTAATTCACGGGTCAAAGTGCTTTGTCTTCTTCAAGTGCAATTTGTGCTTCCATAGAACAATGGTAGATGATAGAACATGGCTTGAAGAAATCCAAGCTGTTAGGAACATTTTTAATTTAGATTTTGATGATACCAAAAGTTTGGAATTTTAGTCCCCTATTTATTTTGCCTATAAGACTTAGGTCATTTCTACTCAATTTCAAATAATCCGATTGATAACTGATGAGTAAAGTAGTCATAGTAAAAATGAGGCTGTGAATGTCGTTCCATTGAGCATTGGGGCTATGACACATATTTGTGTGATTTATAAAATTCTAGGCACTAAAGTGATAAAGTTCACTAGAATCCAAATGATGATTATGTGTCGAAAATAATAAGAATGCAAATTAAATAAGGAATAAATTGTAAGATAAAGAAATGAGCTAGATTAATGAGATCGAATTGCAATCTTGATGCTCTAACTCTGAATTAGGGGGAGAACAATTAAACTAGGAATTTGTTGGCAATGCACGCAAGAATTCGGTTCAACTACTTTCGTAATCAGTAAACAGAATTAAGCTAAAATTGTACTAGTTTCATGATGTATCAATCATAACCTTAAAACACAAAAGCATTGTAAGCCCCCAAATTACCTCTACAATACTCTCATTGCAGGAAAAATTAGATTGAAATTGGTAAGGCTCGAGGCTTTCACCCAATTTTCGTTGTAATGAAATCCTCTCCTAGACTAACAACCAATTACGGCCATCAATTAATAACAAGTAGAATTCAATCCACAATTCAACATAAACCCTAGGTGGACAATTCAACCCCTTTATGCAATAATCAGAAATTGAGCATCAAGAATAGCAATAGATTCCTAATCTGAACCCATAAACGAACTACTCACGCATTATTGAAGTAACTAAAACAAAGAAAGAAAGAAACTTGGGAAACATCATAACAAATCTGAGAAATAAATTGATAAAGAGAAGAAGAACTTTACTAACAATTGGTGAGTAAATCCGAATCCAATCCACGATTCCAAGCTTAAAAACTAGTCAAAGTATGTAAATCTAGGCTAAACTATGCTAAGGTAAACTCTGAAGAAGAGGGAAAATAAGCTAAACTAAACTAGGGCTCCAAATATCCCAAAAAACCAGAAATCGCGACCTTAAGTACTGGACAACAGAAAAGGTCATGGGCAACCACTCGGCCGTGTGCCTGGCAGTGTGGTGCCCTCTCCTTTTGCCTGTTGACTCCTTTTGTGCTCCACTGCTCATTTCCGTCCTTGAGTAGATTCCTATGCTTCCGAAACTTGTCCAAGATGTCCAAAAATCATTCCTTTGCTTCTCGTTGTGAATAAACTAAGCTTAAATGTAACACACAAACGAGTCTCAAATTTATGAAGGTAAAGAAAATAAGCAACAAAACCCACTAAATTGAGGGGCAAATAATAATATAAAACCCGAGCTCTCAAATGCCCAGAACGCACTGTAAATCCACCTAATTGTCACGGCCACGCTCACGGCCGTGTGGGTGGCCGTGAGGGCGGCGCTCCGTTACGCCAACTACTATGTGTTCGCACTTGCAAATCAATTCAAAATACCTCTAAAGCACTTCTAAACCTAACCAAATCATAAGCACCTTAATTCCAGCCATTCCCCACTCTCTTAGAAGTAAAATAATGCAAACCTCACACAAAAACAACCCAAATAACACCACTTAAGCATAGAAAAACTTCTAACTCTATCTTGAACTAAAACAAATAATGAAAATGCAGTAAAATAAAGTGCGAAAAAGTAAAGGATAACATGGGGTGCCGCCCACGAAGCGCTAAGTTTAACGTCGTTAGCTCGACTCAACCTCATGAACATCAAGTGTAGATGGGAATAAAGAGATCCTAAACCAAATTAGCCACCTCCTCCTTTGAGTCAAGAGTATTAAAATACTTCAACCTCTGACCATTAACCACAAATGGATCTCCAGTAGTGCCAACAATGGTGACCGCACCAGATGGAGACTGCTCAATCACCTTGAACGGGCCTACCCATCTATATTTCAGCTTCCCAGGAAAAAAACTTGAGCCTTGAGTTATACAACAACACATGGTTACCTGGCTCAAAGTTTCTCCTTAGGATCCTCTTGTCATGGAAATACTTGGTCCTCTCCTTGTAAATCTTTGTATTCTCATAAGCATCCATGTTAAACTCCTCAAGCTCATTCAAAGACAACAATCACTTCTCACGTGACAAACTCTCATCCAAATTCACCTTTGAAACTGCCAATAAGCCTTGTGTTCATACTCAACAAGTAAATGGCATAACTTCCCGTAGACAAGCTTGAAGGGATACACACCAATAGGAGTCTTGAATGCAGTCCTGAGAGCCCAAAGTGCATCATCTAACTTTAGTGACCAATCCTTTCTGTTAGGACTCACCACTTTCTCTAGGACGGACTTGATCTCCCTGTTTGCCAGCTCAACTTGCCCACAGGTCTGGGAATGATATGGTGTAGATAACCTGTGGTAAATCCCATACTTAACCAGGAGTTTCTTTAGCAACTTATTGCAGAAATGAGTCGCATTGTCAGTGATAAATGATCTTGGCATACCAAACCAGGAGAAAATGTACTTCTTCACAAACTTGACCACAATCTTCGCATCATTCCTTAGAGTTGCTATTGCTTCCACCCACTTGGACACGTAATTCACTGCCACCAGAATATACTCATTACCAAAAGACGGAGGAAAAGGATCCTTGAAATCCATCCCCCAGACATCAAATAGCTCAACTTCTAAGATTCCTCTCTATGGCATCTCATGTCTCTTACCAACAGTACCAGTTCGTTGGCAACTATCACACCTACTCACAAAATCTTTAGCAGTGGAAAACAAAGTAGGCCAAAACAAACCATATTGTAGAACCTTCAAAGCAGTACGATCAGCACTCATGTGGCCCCCGTATGGTGAAGCATGGCAATGATGTAGAACACTCACAAACTCTTCCTTAAGAATGCACCTCCTCACAATACCATCAGGGCATCTCTTAAAAAGTAGTGGCTTATCCCAAAAGTAATCTCTCACATCATGAACAAATCTCTTTTTCTTGTTGTAATCAAAATCCTTAGGAATGTAACCACTCACCAGATAATTAATTCACTATGTCTGCAAACCATGGCACAGAATCCGCACCTGAAGCACTCACAGCAAGCAATGTCTCTCCCTTGAATGAGTCATCAATAGGCAACTCATCCTTCGCACGGCCCTCCAGCCTAGATAGATGATTCGCAACTACATTCTTCATGCCCTTCTTATCTCTTATCTCTAAATCAAACTCTTGTAGTAGAAGGACCCATCGAATCAACCTTGGCTTAGCATCATTTTTTTGAAACAAATATCTCAAAGCTACATGATCAGTATGAACAATTACCTTGCTCCCCATCAAGGATGACCTAAACTTATCATCGCAAACACCACTGCCAAAAGCTCTTTCTCAGTTGTTGCATAGTTCACCTGAGCTTCATCAAGAGTGTGACTAGCGTAATTAGGGATGTCAATGTGCCCCGTCCCTGACGGGGATTCCCGTCCCCGTCGGGGATTCCTGTCCCCGTCGGGGATGGGGACGAAGATGGGGAAATTTTGCGGGGATTAGGGACGGGGACGGGGACGGGGATACCCCTCCTCGCCCCGCCCCGTCCCCGAATTAAAAAGAAATTTAAAAAAATTATATATATATATATATATATATATATATATATATATATATATATATATATATATATATATATATATATATATAT
>NC_044925.1:9215081-9245012 GCF_003576645.1 Ipomoea triloba
ATATATATATATATATATATATATATATATATATATATATATATATATATATATATATATATATATATATATATTATTTTAGTAATGGGGCACAGGTATTTGATGCTGTTTATACTCTTTATTAATTACGGAGTATTATATTGTTTGTGTATTGTTGATTTAGTTGATTAAAATCCAATTCCTCCAATTTATACTGTTTATACTGCTTATACTGTTTGTGTACTGTTCCGGACGACCTCCCATTTTAATCTTGATTTAGTTGATTAAATAATTTTTATATTGTTCTAATTTTATACTGTTTTACCTTTGTATTCTTTATAAGTTATTCAGTGAAAATGAAGGTACCTGAATTCATGAAGTTTGGTGAAGAATGAGACAATTGTTTCAACCCTACTGACCTCTTCTTGTTAGCTTTCTCTTAATAGGCAAAGAAACTATAATTTAATTTTACCATAATATGATTGTGTCAAGCATTTTATTAAACTCTACAGGACAAAACACCATAATTTTAATGTATATAATATGTGTATACATTGTTAATTTTAATTATAATCTGTGTTTTTTTGTTAATATGTATTGTTAATTTTAATTAAAATTGTTATTTATTTTTTTTTAAAAAAATTGTACTAAAATAACAGTTTGACTAGGAGTTGACGGGGGATGGGGATTCCCCGTCCCCGCCAAATTCCTCGCGGGGACGGGGATGGGGAATTTTTCCCCTTCCCCGCCAGGGCCGGGGTCGGGGTGGCGAGGACGGGGACGGGGATACCCCTCCCCGCCCCGTTGTCATTCCTAAGCGTAATGGATCACAGGGTAACTCCTGTCTTTCTTCTAGCACAACGCTGCTCCAACTGCAAAGTCACTAGCATCACACATCAATTCAAAAGGTAAAGACCAATCTGGAGGCTGAATAATGGGAGCATGGCAAATAGCCTCTTTCAACTTTTCAAAAGCTACTAGACAAGAATCATCAAAATCAAAAGGAACATCTTTAGCAAGCAAATGGGTGAGAGGCTTTGCAAGCTTAGAGAAATCTTTAATGAATCTTCTATTGAAACCAGCATGACCCAAAAAACTCCTCACTCCCTTCATAGAATTAGGGGGTGGCAACTTAGCAATCACTTCAACTTTCGCTAGGTCAACTTCTATTCCCCTTGTAGAAACCTTGTGCCCAAGAACAATGCCCTCAGAAGCCATGAAATGACACTTCTCCCAGTTGAGCACAAGATTAACCTCCTCACACCTGCACAACACTCTCTCAAGATTATTGAGACATTCATCAAATGACTTCCCATAGACAGAAAAGTCATCCATGAATACCTCCATAATTTCCTCAACCAACTTGGAGAAAATGTCCATCATACATCTCTGGAATGTAGCTAGTGCATTGCACAAACCAAATGATATCCGCTTAAAAGCATAAGTGCCTTATTGGCATGTGAACGTAGTCATCTCTTGATCATCAGGATGGATAGAAATCTGAAAGTAACCTGAAAAACCATCTAGAAAGCATAAATATTCGTTGTTGGAAATTCTCTCCAACAACTGGTCAATGAAAGGAGGGGGAAAATGGTCTTTCCTAGTAGACTTGTTTAACTTTCTATAATCAATGCACATGTGGTGCCTTGTGAAGTCTAGTAGGAACTGTTAAGGAATTGAAGGGAGAAAAAATGCTTAAACTGTTATTTTTATCATGCTAACTAATACATCTCTATTTATACACATGAGTGAAAGACAATTCTGCACTAAAAAGTCTAAAAGAAACTGCTGCCTAACAAACCAAATAAGGTTGCTGCCTAACATGTTGTTGACTGACAAATGGTGCTGCCTAACATTGCACTAACATAATAACAAACTAAATAAGGCTGCTGGTCTGCTGCCTAAACGGCTGCTGGTCTGCTGTCCAAAATATGAAATATTTCAACAGGAACCAACTCATTATTCGCATTCTCAACAATAGTTATACCACCCTTTTTTGGGACAACATGGATAGGATTGACCCACTTGCTATTCGAAATATGGTAGATAATATCATTATCAAGCAACTTAAAAATTTCCTTTTTTAACAACACCCTTCAGATTGGGGTTTAGCTTCATAAGGGGCTCCACAGTGGGTTTGGCATGATCCTCCAAATAATTCTATGCATGCAATACTTATGATAAATGCCAATTAAGTCCCCAATCGAATACCCAATAACTTTCCTGTGTTTCTTAAGCACAGACAACAATCTCGCCTCTTGCTCCTCTTTCAGAGAGGAACTAATGATCACAGGATAAGAAGAATCAGAGCCAAGAAAAGCATACCTCAAACTGGAAGGCAAATGTTTTAGTTCTACCTTGGGGACATATTCCTCCTCAAGAGGTGCAAGGGAGGCAACTGTTTCTGGTGAATCTTCATGCACTCCTTCCCCACCTCTTCAATGCACTGCTCCATTACTCCAACCATGTTACATTCATCAATGTAAGAAGGTTGGTGCTTGTCCATCTTGAAGATATCGAACTCAATCTTCTGACCAGCCACCTCCATCACTAACTTTCCCCTTTTCACAACAATGAGAGCCCCAACAGTAGCTAGAAAAGGCCTACCAAGTATAATGGGAACCTTGGTATCCTCTTCCATATCAAAAATTAGAAAGTCTCCCGATATGAAATACTGATCAACCATCACCGGAATGTCCTCTAGAACTTCTACTGGGTGCTTAATAGATCGGTCAGCCATCTGGAGCATCATAGTGGTAGGCTTGGGTTTGGCCAGGTTAAGCCTCTTAGAAAGAGAATATGTCATAAGGCTGACACTGGCACCCAGATCACACAAAGCACTACCCACTACAAAACCTCCAATGATACAAGGAATGGTGAAACTACCTAGATGCTTCAGCTTGGGAGACAATTTCTATTGAAGAACTACACAAGTCAAAGCCTCCTCATTGAGATCCACCACTGCACTCTTCTTTAATTTCTTCTTGTTACTCAGAATATCCTTCAAGAATTTCTTGTATGAAGAAATCTGAGTCACTGCATCCACAAAAGGCATAAAGATCTCCAGCTTGTCTAGCATCATCTTGAACTTTTTTTCTCTCTCAGTCTCCTTCGATCTTCACAACCTCTGAGGGAATGGCAGGAGATTACAAGGAATGACTGAGTCACCACTCTTCTTATCCTTACTCACATTCTTCTTGCTCGAGGAACTCTCATCTTGAACAGGAGCCTTTCCCTGGGAACTATCTCTTTGAATTGCAGGCTCTTCCTTGCTCTCATCAAGGATATCTTCACTTTCTGCTTCAACTTCCTCTCTGGCCGTCACATCTTTCTTGTCAGCTTTCTCAGGCACTGGATCATTAGAAGGAAAAGGAGGATCCTACAAAGCTAATCCACTCCTCGTGGTCACTGCATTCACCTGATTCCTTGGATTTTCTGTATTAGCTGGCAGTCTACCACTAGAAGATGAAGCTTGATTAGGGTTCTGATTACCACCTCCTTGCTGCTGAGCTTTGAGACTCTCCATCTCTGCTTGTAACTTGCTCATAAAAGTCTGCATGTCCACGTCCTAAGATCGTTTAAGAACACCCTATCCTTGACTACTCCCATAGCCTTGATTACCTTGTTGAAACTGCCCTTGATTCTGATTGCTCCTCCACTGATATCCCTGATTCCCCCCTCTTGGCCCTTGATTACCTTGAAAGCCCGGAAGAGGATTTCTTGCTTGATTTCCTTGATTGTTCCAAGAGGGAACAAACTAATTTCTCCCTTGCTGCTGGTAGTTCCCATAACCTTGTCCTTGTCCATGGGGTCTAGAGTATCCAATCAGATCCACTTGTTCTACATTAGTCTGAGGAACTTGGCTTTAAGATCCAACAAATAGCAAGTCTGAGAAGCATGATTGCCACCACAAACTGCATAGTAAGCTACCATAGGACCCTGAGGAATGCAAGGAACATGTGGCACAAGATAAGGATTAGGAACAAAAGAACCTTGTGGAGCTAGGTAGGGTTGAGTCACTTCTTGGACACTCTGACTAGGAACATGCATAATCTGTTTGAGCATGTATTGGATTAAATCCAGCTGAGCCTGCATGGCTGTCTTCTCCTCAACTTCAAATATCCCAGATGACCTTTCCTTCTTAGGTGGATCACTTCTCTCATTGTACCAGTAGGCAGTATTAGAAGTGATCCTCTCAATCAACTACTCACCATAGTCTAGACCCATATCAACGAAAATACCCCTAAATGATGAGGTATCTGGAATGGTCTTGGCACTGTCCAACAACCCCTCATAGAAAGATGAGGTAAAGTCACCTGGAGTCATCAGATTCTTGGGACACTGCCTCCTCAACTCTTTGAACCGCTTCCAAGCCTCGTAGAGATTCTCATTACCAAACTGCTGAAAATTCTGAATCTGTTTCTTCAGCTTAGCAACCTTGGACAGAGGACAATACTCCTGCATGAATGCCTTGTAGAGCTGCTCCCAAGTAACAAAATGGTTGGCAAGAAAGGAATTGAGTCAACTCAAAGCTTGATCTCTTAGGGAAAAGGGAAATAATCTCAACTTAATGGCATCACTGGGATTCCATTCATCTTGATAGTCTGGCAGATCCTGTCAAAGTGAACAACATGGGCCTTAGGATCCTCTACTCGGGCACCTCCGAACTGATTAGCTTGAAGCATCTGAATCAGAGAAGTCTTCAGCTCAAAGTTGTTCGCCTTTACTCCTAGATAAACAATACAGTCCTCTTCATCAAACTTAGGAGCTAAGTGGCACTACTACACAGGCGGCTTTTAACGTCGGCTAAATGGACCCTTTAACGTCGGCTAAAATCTGACGTTGATTTGGCCGATGTTGTAAGGGTACACATACAACGTCTCCTAAATGTTAACCGACGTTGTAAGGTACACATACAACATCGGCTAAATGTTAACCGACGTTGTAAGGTAAACATACAACGTCGGCTCTTTACAAATAACCGACGTTGTAGGTAATTTAAAAACTAATAAAATACCTTACAACGTCAGCTCTTTATAAATAGCCGACGTTGTAAGTCATTTAAAAACTAATAAAATATCCTACAACGTCGGCCCTTGACAAATAGCCGACGTTGTAGGTAATTTAAAAACTACTAAAATACCCTACAACGTCGGCTCTTTACAAATAGCCGACGTTGTAGGTTATTTAAAAACTACTAAAATACCCTACAACGTCGGCTCTTTATAAATAGCCGACGTTGTAGGTAATTTAAAAATTACTAAAATATCGTACAACGTTGGCTCTATACAAATAGCCGACGTTGTAGGTTATTTAAAAACTAATAAAATACCCTACAACGTCGGCTAATAAAACTAGCCGGCATTGTGGGGTAATTTTTTTTTTTAAATATTCATTTTATTTTTCTATTTACATCCAAAACCTGCTCAAATATATATAACTATCACAATCATATTCAAAACCTGTACAATTTATATTTATAATATCAAAATTAATAAAAGCAATAAATCTCACAATTGATACTAATTAATAATACAAGTTCATCAAAAATTATCTATATTAATTAATACAAGCAATAATCTTCTCCCAAACTTTGTAGCAAAAGGAATAAAAGCAATACATCTCACATTACTATTTCACATTTGATGTAACATTGCTGGACATAGGTTGCATTTGAGCAGCCTGAACAGAAGAATCATGGTTGGAATTATGACCCATACTTTGTTGCTGATGTTGTTGCTGTTGCCAATCCTCAGAATGCTGACCTTGACTGTGAATGCCAGATGAGGCATTGGTCCTCCGAGGAAATTTCGCCAGGCTCTCTGAGAAGGAAAAAAAATAGCCACAATTTCAAGAAAATGAACAAGGTAGAGCATGTGAATATGCCTAACAAGGAGTGATTATTCAAAGGAAATAGCAAGTAACAAAAGTTGTAACACAACTGAAATCCACCATTGCTGCAAAGCCCGATTGTATATTGAAGGGCAAATATATTACTCAAACAGCTATTAGTAAGTAGTAATTGCATATAAACAAACTGCACCTCAATTAAAATTCATTATGTAATGCCATAAGCCTAGACTTTGTGTGCTACAAATCAAGACAACAGTAAAGCCTTGTTGCACCTTATTGATGAAATTTTACATTAATGTTGAAGAATTAAAAACTAGACTTCAAACAACAGGAAAAAATTGCATCCAACCTCACTCAATTTCCAAGATCTACATGCAATATAGAAATGTGAACTGTAAACATAGCTTACCCATAGGTCCTGTTCCGGTCTCTCTGCTATAGTCAATCAAATCTTTCATGATGTTAACTACTTTTGATATCTATTAAGCACCAAGGAAAGACATAATTACCATTATTGCTTGATATCATATGAGTATAAGGAAATAATAAGAGTCTATCTAATGGTGCACAGATATAGCAATCATCATGACATCAAAACTCCAAAAGCATCATTCACCAGAGAATAGAATTGGAGGAAACATCAAGATTTCTTCAGTTTGGGTCCCAAGTCTCCCAGATATCCTATAAACTAGTATCAAGTTCAAATGTGTTTATATTTGGGGGAGATCTCAATATTTTTCTATCTTGAATATTTTACAAAAGACAAGACAAGACAAGCTGCTTATTCTGGTGGTGGCAAGCTGCTTGCAGGTGGCCGAATTTTCGACAAATAGTACAGTATTCTGGAGTGAATTCATAGGTTATAGTTTGGGGGAAACTTCCGACTAAACCATTATGAATCCAAAAAAATTCTGGCAATTGTTTGGAGACATCTAGTTCTACACAAATCCTTGCAACCGAGGGACAATTGTGGGAGAGGGTGGACGCATCAATTTTGAGAGGCTTACCAATCAGATTTGCTATAGAGAACAAATCTCTTTTGTCATGGAGGTGAGCTGGGAGACCTTCTAAAGCGATCCAGACAGGGGCAAACAGTGATTCCACCTTCGGGCGAAAGTCTGTCGACCATTTGAAGATTTTCATAAGAAATCCATTGATCATCTAGGATTCGCGGAGCCAATATCTTTGGAAATCTTCTTCATGGTCAAAGTTTAGGAGCAGATGTTTCTAATCAAGAAGGCCAACAGTGAAGACTCCCCCAAAACCAATTGCTTCAAAGGATTTAGGAAAGGATGCAAGTGAACGAAGGCCGACCACGAGGGAATTTTCTGACCAAAACGAAATTTAGGCGTTGAGCATAAAGGTCAATTTCAGTATGGGCGACGGCGGTGGAGTTGGGCGACGGCGGTGGACGTGAGCGATGGGCAGTGGTGGTTTGAAATTTTGGCGTAATATGGTATGAAATTTGGGGATATGTGACTTTATTAAAAACCCTACAACGTCGGTTATTTATAGTAACCGACGTTGTAGGTTCATAATATATAATACGGCGCAATACGACGTCGGCTAAAGTCCAAGCCGACGTCGTATCAAGAGTCGGCCGGTGTGAGTTTGCGATACGACGTCGGCTAAACACCTAGCCGACCTCGTATCGCGCAGTAGTTTTAGGGTCAAGCCTTTAATGTCGGTTATTACCTAATAACCGACGTTAAAGAGTTTTTTTTATTTTTAATTAATTAAATAACATATAACGTCGGCTAATTATTTAGCCGACGTTAATTAGCCGACGTTGTATGTGATTTCTGTAGTAGTGTGGGCTGCCATAGGTGGTTGACCACCCTGCTGGAACATAGGAGGAACTCCTTATGGAAACTGTTAAGCAAATTGGTTGAAGAGATTGGGATTCAGATGATAGATAACATTCTATGATGGACAATTTTAATATAGTTCTCGCAAGTGCACGAATCAGTTGTAGTGATAGTGTGCAATAGCAAGGGTCGATCCCACAGGGAATTAATACGATGCAATATGTAAACTTGAAATTAAACGAACTTGACAATTTAAAGCGTTCAAAACTAAATGCAATATCAATAGTAAATGATTAAAGACTAGGAACATGAATAAATAACCATTACTAATTCTGCATTTTAAGTCTAATATTGCCAACCAATTACGGGTTCGTTCTAACTGCTATATGACTACCCTACATGGCGTTTAGAGCAAGTCACGTGCTTTAATCATTCATATGCTTAAGACATTTGTTCGAATGATTAAAATCCATTAAGTCTGGAAAAACTTACGGAATACCCGGGTTATGAACCAAATAGGTAATCTGATAAGACAACCAGATTATCTACTCGTTTACCCTCTGGAGCATGGAATTAATAGGCATGATTTCTACACTAAGAATTCCCTCAAATCAATTAATCAATTGCACTAAGGTTGGCCACCCAATAATACAATCAATCCAATATTAAAACTAAAGGGTAAAACTTAACTTGATTGACAAATTAAACAATTAATACATAATTTTCATGGTAACTTAATCATGTTACTAGAATAATTATTTAGCAAAGCATAAAGAATTCAATAGATGTCAGCTCACGCAACATTGTTATCCAAAGATTACTTATGCAATTAATTAACAATAATAAATATAAAGGAGAATAAAGAATGGCACATAAAACTTGTTGCCCAGGAAATTGCAAGAGGCGAAACAAATTCAATATGCTAACCAAGAAACAAATTGCTACCAGAAAAGATGACCTCCACTATCCAAAACTCAGCCGTCGCACCCAATCTAATGCCTCAACCGCCGCAAGCCGCCGAACAAAGCCGCGCCAACGGAAACCTGTTGCTGCCGAACTGGGAAATCGCTTCACTCAAGCTGCTCAATACCGTCGAACCAAGAATCCGAGAAGTCGCCGCCGCTGATAGAATTGGATCTGCCGACGACGCCCGCCCAACCAGAGAGGTCCGCCGGGCAATTGATACCCTCCTTCTTCGTCCTGCGCCCTCTTTTATATCACTCTAGCTCAACTGCTTCTCTGAACCAACACAACAGATTTTCCGCGACTCCGGTGCTGCACCTTTATTTTCGTCCTTCGTGGTTGACTAGAAAGAGGGGAAGACCAGTCGTTTGTTCACCGCACAATACTTTAGTCAATTGGACTAACAATTAAATCACATTTTAATAAATAAATAAATAACTAATACAACTCAAAAAGAATTAGCCTATTAATCTAACTGCAGACCATATTATTAATATATTGATTTATTTATAATTATTGGATAAAGATAAAGTAAATACTCATGAATTAATAAATAAGATTAACCATACAAATATAACTATATAATAAAAATTATTAAATAAAATATAATAAAGAAATATACGAAAATTGCTCTTATCAAATTTCCCTACACTTATTTATTTGCTTGTCCTCAAGCAAAGACATTATTCAAAAGAATTAACAGAAAAGAAATGGAACCACGTATTAGACTGAGCTTTACCCAAATAGCCTTTCAAATTTATTTGCATCAATAATGCAGGATTAGTGTAACTCATAGAGTGCATAACACGCTAGGCTAGAAAATAACTTTGACATACTTATTAGAATAAAACTTGTGCTTGTGCGCTAATACCCGTTATATGAGCCATACCAAAAATCCAATAAAATAAATATGAAAATTTCACAGAAAACAAACTAAACCAAATTCAGAAACATTCTATCATAGTGCAGGTGCAAAATATGAAGATACAAGGATCAAGGCATTTATTAAACATTAAAATGCAAATATTCGTCTCTTCCAAAGCTCACTCATTATTTTTCTGTTTTTGACTTTTACGAAAGAGAACTTCCCCAAAAACCTCGCCATTTTACGCCAGGCATGCTTGGATTTTCAATTTTTTGTGTACTCATGAACCAAACCACAACACTTATTTATTTATTTATGGTATGATACACTCTCATTTGTACCTATTTTACTTGTGTTTTTATGTAGGTTTTATAGTTAATTGTGTGATAAAATGTTGTGTCCAATGCTTATTTCCTTGTTTTCATATTTTAAATGGTATAATGCTTGGTTTAGATGTTTTTGATGTGTTTAGAAGTGCATTAGAACTATTTGGGAGCAAAAGCCAATTCAAAGGAGCCAAAGAGTTGTAATTCCCGCTACCATGGCGACATCTTGGTAATCGGACCATATCTCTTCCTATGAATATCCAAATGAGATGATTCTTGAGCCATTGGAAAGAAGACTTCAAGGGCTACAACTCTTATGAAGACATCAAAGTGTAGATCAAAAGGAAAACTGGTCAAAAGATCAAAGAGTTGTAATTCCTGATAAATATGGCGACACCTCGGTAATTGGACCATATCTCAGTCTAGCAGTATCCAAATGAGGTGATTCTTGAACCATTGGAAAGAAGACTTCAAGGGCGACAATTGTTATGAAGACATTAAAGTGTGATTCAAAAGGGAAAAGGGTCAAAATCAGGCTGCAAGTTGGAGCTTCGTCACAGGCGGATTCTCGCCGCGGCGAGCTTCATTCTCGCCGTGGCGAGAATCCCAAATTTTGGGCAGTGACGCTCTCGCCGCGGCGAGAGTTGCAGATCTGCGATTTTGCAGTTCTTTGAATTGCCATTTTTGCCCCCCATTCTCCACCCACTATAAAAGCATCACTTCCTATCAACCCTAACAAGCTTGGCTGCGGATTTGGACCAAAAATGAGAGCAAGGAAGAAGATTTGAAGCAACAACAAGAGAAGAGAAGAGCTTGGAGGCATCATTCGGGAGAATTTCTTCCTCTCTTTTCTATTTTAAAGCTTTATTGTATATTTGTTGAATCTATTTTAGCCATGATAGGCTAAGCTTTCCTTTGGGATTTTTGGATTGATAAGTGTTTATGAACCTATGTGCCTAGTTCTTTAATTGCTTGAATGAAATATCTATTTGGGTTTATTACTTGTGTTGTAATTGTGGCTTAATTTCTTGATGCTTGTAGTTAAGGATCCTAATTACTTGTTTCATTGCTAAATTTGTCTATGAATTAGAGCACCCACAATTGCACTTGATTCTTGTACCTCGAGAGAGGACATGTTGATTAAGGGATTTATTGTGAATAGCTCACGAGAGTGAGTATTCCAATTGTGAATAGCCCACGAGAGTGGGTATTCCATTTATTGCTTGTTCTTGCTTATACGTTGTGAATAGCTCACGAGAGTGAGTATTCCAATTACCTTATTTTGGGTTTGAATTACGAGAGTAATCTTTCCCTTTTAGATTGCAATCATCCACACTTGTTGAACTCGAATGGTTATTTCACTTTAGATTGGCACTAGGTGATTAACACTTTGACAACCAAAAATCCCGCTCTTAATCTCTTGTATATAAAAGTCCGTTTGCCTTGCTTCATTTATTTTGTTTTCATAATTTTAGATAAATACCCATTGTTAGCGTTGGAATAGCTTCTCGTGAATTAATTAGTAACTAGTGCTTGATACCCCGCTTCCCTGTGGATCGATAACCCCGGAATACTCCGGGTATTTGCTTGTACCTAAAAAGGCTACGACCATGGTACATGTGTTGGTGGCTGATTCAGCGGAGTAGAGTCTCTGAATTTTTGCAAATAAATTAAATAAACACTCTCATTCATTTTTTTTGAATATATATATTTTTATTTTTGACCTCACGTATGCCAAAAAGATGATCCTTGAACCAACAAGCTACACCATAATTTATAGCACTCAATAATTGTTTAGGAATTTGAAAAAGATAATATAAAGTGAAACCAACATATCTATAAAAGAAAATGCATAAAACATATAAGGGTATATGTGTTATTTATTTTATTTTTTTGTTATTTTTTTATAAAGTTATTCAAAATATATAGCTAAAGCAATTAACAACTAGCCACATGTAGTATACATGTTAGAAAAAATGGCAATAAATGGCATTTTAAGTGGCCATTTTGTAGTACAAATATATGTAGGGTCCACATCCGATTTGGGTCGGGTCAAAGTGGATTCGGATTCTTCGTAGTGAGACGAAGAGATCGATATATTATACGCTCAAAATGAATAATGGGTGAATGAGAAATTGGTTCTCAAAATAGGCCCATGGAGATGGAAAAAATGTGGGAAAAGCTTTAAGGAAAGCCTTTGTCCCACATTGGTTTGGGAAGAGGATTTCACCCACTATATATACAAGAGGCTTTTTAAGGCTAATTGACTTGTATGGCATAGAGGCTCTCTCTCGCGCGCAGGGGGGGTGCAAATCAAATCCCAAAATGAGTTCCAAAAGGCTTGAACTTGTGTGCTCCGGCACCTGCGGGCACGAATGTCGAGCCGCAGCGATGTCTCGTGCACTCGAACAATGGTTGCATCGCGATAGTAGCGCGCGTTAGCGGTATCTCTCGATGTCGCGCGCACGGCGTACTGAAGTAACCTCTCGAAGGCTATAATCTAGAACGACTTTTCTCCTTCCACCGTGANTGTTGTTGAATCTATTTTAGCCATGATAGGCTAAGCTTTCCTTTGGGATTTTTGGATTGATAAGTGTTTATGAACCTATGTGCCTAGTTCTTTAATTGCTTGAATGAAATATCTATTTGGGTTTATTACTTGTGTTGTAATTGTGGCTTAATTTCTTGATGCTTGTAGTTAAGGATCCTAATTACTTGTTTCATTGCTAAATTTGTCTATGAATTAGAGCACCCACAATTGCACTTGATTCTTGTACCTCGAGAGAGGACATGTTGATTAAGGGATTTATTGTGAATAGCTCACGAGAGTGAGTATTCCAATTGTGAATAGCCCACGAGAGTGGGTATTCCATTTATTGCTTGTTCTTGCTTATACGTTGTGAATAGCTCACGAGAGTGAGTATTCCAATTACCTTATTTTGGGTTTGAATTACGAGAGTAATCTTTCCCTTTTAGATTGCAATCATCCACACTTGTTGAACTCGAATGGTTATTTCACTTTAGATTGGCACTAGGTGATTAACACTTTGACAACCAAAAATCCCGCTCTTAATCTCTTGTATATAAAAGTCCGTTTGCCTTGCTTCATTTATTTTGTTTTCATAATTTTAGATAAATACCCATTGTTAGCGTTGGAATAGCTTCTCGTGAATTAATTAGTAACTAGTGCTTGATACCCCGCTTCCCTGTGGATCGATAACCCCGGAATACTCCGGGTATTTGCTTGTACCTAAAAAGGCTACGACCATGGTACATGTGTTGGTGGCTGATTCAGCGGAGTAGAGTCTCTGAATTTTTGCAAATAAATTAAATAAACACTCTCATTCATTTTTTTTGAATATATATATTTTTATTTTTGACCTCACGTATGCCAAAAAGATGATCCTTGAACCAACAAGCTACACCATAATTTATAGCACTCAATAATTGTTTAGGAATTTGAAAAAGATAATATAAAGTGAAACCAACATATCTATAAAAGAAAATGCATAAAACATATAAGGGTATATGTGTTATTTATTTTATTTTTTTGTTATTTTTTTATAAAGTTATTCAAAATATATAGCTAAAGCAATTAACAACTAGCCACATGTAGTATACATGTTAGAAAAAATGGCAATAAATGGCATTTTAAGTGGCCATTTTGTAGTACAAATATATGTAGGGTCCACATCCGATTTGGGTCGGGTCAAAGTGGATTCGGATTCTTCGTAGTGAGACGAAGAGATCGATATATTATACGCTCAAAATGAATAATGGGTGAATGAGAAATTGGTTCTCAAAATAGGCCCATGGAGATGGAAAAAATGTGGGAAAAGCTTTAAGGAAAGCCTTTGTCCCACATTGGTTTGGGAAGAGGATTTCACCCACTATATATACAAGAGGCTTTTTAAGGCTAATTGACTTGTATGGCATAGAGGCTCTCTCTCGCGCGCAGGGGGGGTGCAAATCAAATCCCAAAATGAGTTCCAAAAGGCTTGAACTTGTGTGCTCCGGCACCTGCGGGCACGAATGTCGAGCCGCAGCGATGTCTCGTGCACTCGAACAATGGTTGCATCGCGATAGTAGCGCGCGTTAGCGGTATCTCTCGATGTCGCGCGCACGGCGTACTGAAGTAACCTCTCGAAGGCTATAATCTAGAACGACTTTTCTCCTTCCACCGTGACTGTTCAGGAGATCAATTCAGGATGTTACAGAATTTATTTCGTATTTATTCTGATCATAACATCTATAATTTATCTCTTGTGGGTTAGTGGGAGAAGGTTACAAGGCCTGGTGGTTAAATAGGGAGCTAGTGGGAGATTAAAGTCTTGTTAGTGGGAGAAGGTTACAAGGCCGAAATTGAATGCCATGTTGAATGCCATTAGTCCCTTCCTCTACTATATATTACCAGGTTGAGCACGAGATTTACACGCACGAAGAGAAATATGTTTTCCACCTCGAAACCCTACTCTTCCTTCGTTCTAGCCACCTGTGTTCATCCCACGTTCTCGTTCGCCGGATCCAAGTTTGTGTGCTCAAACGGCGGATCGTAGTACGTTTTATCCTGGGAAACCTAGACCGCAACGCTCCAGCACCCCGGGAGGCGGTAAATAAGGTTTTAAGGACAGAGGCAACTCGACTCGTACTTGCATCTACCCCAAAAGTCCGTTCTTCACCGTCCCTTGTATTCCAGGTTTATCTAACCTTTGTTGTAGGTTTAAATTCCTGGAATTTTCTTGTAATTTGTTTTAGTGGATTTTCCATTTTCGTCCAATTTCTTGGGTATTTCGAGATTGTTTCCCAACAATACACACTAAGAGTTGACAAAAATCTGCATTATTTCCATCATCGGCTATTCAAATAAAATATGCAGAAGGTTAAAGCTCAAGCTAATGCTAGAATTTTAAAATAAAAAGGTTCATAAAAATAAACATAAGAAAATTAAAAATTTTAAAATTTTGTATAATTTTATGATTTTCAGGCCAAGTCCCTTCCCCACACTTATTTTCAACATTGTCCCCAATGTTGTGAGATGAAAAAAATGAAGATAAAGAAAGTCCTCCTTGATTCATGTATTCTTTTGTGGAGTTCTCATCTGGCCCTGTAGATTTGAAATGAAAAGAACTTGTTTTCTTATCAACGCCATTCAAAAGATTCTCAGTTTGGAGTTTATCAAACTCCAACTTATTTTTCTGCGCAGAACCCAACCCCTTGACTGCAAAACAATGGTTAACTTTATTTGGCAAGTTCATAGGTTTCAAATTAGAAAACTCAACAGTTTCATCAACCATAGTCACGTTGACTTGTCATTTTGAACATCAAAAGGGGCACAAATGGCTTGGGAAGCACATAATGATTATCAGATTTGTGTAATTGAGACTTATCCTTAACAAAAATAACAACATCAACATCATTATTCACTTTTTTAGACATTTCATTATGTTTAGGAATGGTATTTTTTTAAAAAATTATTTTCAACAATTTTTTCACTTCCTAAAACAGTCATAGCATCTTCAGGTTGACTAGGCAACTTACCTGGGACATGACTTTGTAAAGATTTAGCATTTTGATCTACATGTACTTCCAATTTTCTCAAAGAAGCTTCACGTTGTTGGGATTGTTGTTCATTTTTATCTTGTTGCCTCAGGATCCATTGCTCATTAGCTTCTTGCTGCCCCTGGAACCATTGTTCATTAGCTTCTTGCCGCCTATTACAAGCCTGTATAAAATTATTTAAGTAATCTTCTAAAGATGGTTTTTCTGGCTGGGGTGGATCAACTAGTTGAAAGTTATTTTGATCATTATCCCAATAAAAATTAGGATGATTTGGTTGAAAATCATTTTGATTATAATCCCAATAAAATTAGGATCATTTTCCAAACCCGGATTATAAGAATTATATCACTTGTCGTTACCCCAAGAAAAATTAGAATAATTGTCCCAACCTGAATCATAAGAATTATGAAACGGGTCACACACAGGCCTTTGATTAAAGGCATTCATGGAATTAGCCTGTCCAAAATCACAATCATTTCTGCAAGATGCGAATGAATTATTTTGATTCAAACCTAACAGAGGACACATAGTTTTCACATGTTATGCTAACTCAGACACTTGAAATGCTAAATTCATATTGGGGTTAAATTCATCCATGATTTTTCAAAATGCAAAAACTTTTTTTTTCTTAAGCAAGAAATAATTGAATAGAAGGGAAAAAAAATTAGCAACAATAGTGAAGAAAAAAAATCAAGCAATTATTAGGAAGAGGGAGAAAAATAAATAAAAGGAATAGGGAAAATAAAAAGAAATTTCTTTTTTTTATATATTAAATATTAAACAATTATTTAAACAAAGAAATCAAATAGCACAATAAACAGTTCCCCGGCAACGGCAAAAAAATTGATGGACAATTTTAATATAGTCCTCACAAGTGCACGAATCAGTTGTAGTGATAGTGTGGAATAGCAAGGGTCGATCCCACAGGGAATTAATACGATGCAATTTGTAAACTTGAAATTAAACGAACTTGACAATTTAAAGCGTTCAAAACTAAATGCAATATCAATAGTGAAAACTGAACCAATTGATATGTAGAAAACCGAGACAAGAAATAAGCAATTAAAAACCAAAAAGAATGAGATAGTAGGTAATTAAGTAACTAGCCGGGAAAACAATAAAATAACAACGCAAGACAGTAAAGGATTAAAGACTAGGAACATGAATAAATAACCATTACTAATTCTGCATTTTAAGTCTAATATTGCCAATCAATTAAGGGTTCGTTCTAATTGCTATATGACTACCCCGTATGGCGTTCAGAGCAAGTCACGTGCTTTAATCATTCATATGCTTAAGACATTTATTCGAATGACTAAAACCCATTAAGTCTGGAAGAACGTACGGAATACCCGGGTTATGAACCAAATAGGTAATCTGATAAGACAACCAGATTATCTACTCGTTTACCCTTTGGAGCATGGAATTAATAGGCATGATTTCTACACTAAGAATTCCCTCAAATCAATTAATCAATTGCACTAAGGTTGGCCACCCAATAATATAATCAATCCAATATTAAAACTAAAGGGTAAAACTTAACTTGATTGACAAATTAAACAATTAATACATAATTTCCTTTGCAACTTAATCATGTTACCAGAATAATTATTTAGCAAAGCATAAAGAATTCGATAGATTACAGCTCACGCAACATTGTTATCCAAAGATTACTTATGTAGTTAATTAACAATAATAAATATAAAGGAGAATAAAGAATTAGCACATAAAACTTGTTGCCCAGGAAATTGCAAGAGGCGAAACAAATTCAATATGCTAACCAAGAAACAAATTGCTGCCAGAAAAGATTGACAGCCACTATCCAAAACTTAGCCGCCGCACCCAATCTACTGCCTCAACCGTCGCAAGCCGCCGAACAAAGCCGCGCCGACGGAAATCTGTTGCTGCCGAACTGGGAAATCGCTTCGCTCAAGTTGCTTAATACCGTCGAACCAAGAATTCGAGAAGTCGCCGCCGCTGATAGAATTGGAGCTGCCGACGACGTTCGCCTAACCAGAGAGGTCCGCTCGTCAATTGATGCCCTCCTTCTTCGTCCTGCGCCCTCTTTTATATCACTCTAGCTCAACAGCTCCGAACCAACACAACAGATTTTCCGCGGCTCCGGTGCTGCGCCTTTATTTTCGTTCTTCGTGGTTGACTAGAAAGAGGGGAAGACCAGTCGTTTGTTCACCGCACTTGAGCTTGTGGAACTCCCAACCCTTCCCCTAACATATGCATTTGGGTTCGGGTTAGCCATGAAGTTCTGTGCCTGATTTGGAACATTGTGCACTGGAGGATCAACACGAACTCCGTGGTTCTTCCATTAACCTTTCCCTGCCTAAGATCTTGGTGTGTGTTGACTTCGTCCTGAGCAAGCTGCCCGGTGTTGCTGTTCTCTATGGAATCCATGTCTACTTTGAAGTTTTGAAACTCTTGTAGCCACTCATGCAGCACCCTCTTTTCCCTCCTTAGATTCCTCTCAAAGTCTTGATTGTAGGGATGAAGACTAGTGCTCCCCTTCATGCATAAGAGGAGGGAAACCTAATGTCAAACACAAATACAAACACTCATGGAAGAAATTGGTTGTGGGTTAGAGCAAAATAAAAATAAAATAAAGTTGATCTCCTAAGAATTCACTAACTCTAATGCTAGAAATAAAATAAACACACAATACAACCAAATAAATCAATCCCCGACAACGACGCCAAAATTGTGATGAGTAAAGTGGTGATAGTAAAAATGAGGGTGTGAATGTCGTTCCACTGAGGATTGGGGCTATGACACGTATTTATGTGATTTATAAAATTCTAGGCACTAAAGTGATGAAGTTCACTAGAATCCAAGTAAATGATGATTACGTGTGGAAAATAATAAGAATGAAAATTAAATAAGGAATAAACTGTATGATAAATGAATGGGCTAGATTAAGGGAATTGCAATCTTGATGCTCTAACTAATTCTGAATTAGGGGGAAAACAATTAAACTAGGAATTTGTTGGCAATGCACACAAGAATTCAGTTCAGTTACTTTCGTAATCAGTAAACAGAAATACGCTAAAATTGCCCCACTTTTGTGATGTATCAATCATAACCTTAAAACACTCATTGTAAGCCCCCAAATTACCTCTACTCTCATTTCAGGAAAAATTAGGTTGAAATTGGTAAGGCTCGAGGTCTGATACCCCGGATTTAATTCAAGCCTTGAAGCCCGGTAATTAATTCTACCGTATAATTAATTTAATTTAATTGGGCTCCGTTCTTTTAATAGAGATATATTTCTTATTCGGAATTATTTATTTAATCAATGACCCAATTTCCTTGATTTAATTTTATAAGGGATGTTCTTCATTTGGACCTTTTTATTCCTTACAAGTATATTAATTATTTAATGGCCCAATCTTGGAAGGACCATGTTTATACTCATTAAATTATTATTGAATGTGGGTGACCCATTTCTTATAAATAAGCCCATGTCTTATTTTAATACACTAATATGATACATATATTGTGTATGTAATGATTTTCTCAACTCATATAAAAAGGCTTGTACTAATAATCCCTAGCTCTTTCCTTTTCCTGCAAAATACATTTCCTTCTACTCTTTCACCTCTAAGAACCCTAAGCATATACTACCCTTCATTTCTTCAAGATTTCAAGTCAAGATTGCTCTTTTAGGGACCATCGCACTTGGGTAAGTATTTCTCCTTAGGAAGACATTATTTCTCACCATGATTTCATAGTCTTTTATAAGTTCTCATTATATTCTTTTGGGGATCTTTCTTTGGAAAAAGATGATCAAGAAGGAGGTGGTGGCTTGTGAGGTGGTTAGAGATTGCTTGGTTTGAGTAGAGCTTCAAGAGGTAATCATCCATGTCTCACTAAACCTATTTTTACTCATGATCTATGTATATGACTTGGTGTTTGGAATCCTATGAATTTCTAGGGGTTTTAGCTTTGCTTTGATGATCTGTGAACCTACCTTGTGGATTATTGGACTTGTGTTCATTATCCTTTGTATCTAGATGAGTATGAGTAATTTTTGTTATGGATTCCATGATTTATTTGGCTTCTGAGATGTGTAATCTGTGTATTCTGAGCATGGTTCGTATTGTGGATTCATTCATCGTGTATTCTATTCTGTCTGAGATTTTGGTGCGTTGAGAGTGCACTTGCGGTGCACACCGGCGGTATAATGTGTCCCACCAATGTGTTCCGTACGTGTAAGGGCGGTATGGTGTGGCGGAGTGTGACGATCCGTTGGGGGGATCCGCCCCTTCGTGCGGTGGAGTGTAGCGGTGTAGGGCGTTCTGCCAGGACGTTCCGGTAGGTCAATCTTGGTTCTGTTTCCAGTAGCTATTTTACTGATCTGTTGTCTTGTTGATTCATCCCTGATTCTGGAACTTGTCTTGGATATGTTGTTGAGTATTTCACCTTGGTTATTGAGTATTTATCCATGTCGTTTGGTTCATTTATCTTGATTCGTGGAGTTAGTATTGTTGGTTTATTCCTTGGCTATTGTCTGAACATATATCTACTGGGTTCAATTTCCTGAGTTGAGAACTGTTGGTGGAATAGTTTTGGGGAGAATGAGTCTGAGTTGGTGTGTGGAGACCTTGAGTCTTTTGAGTATCTTTTGGGCTTGTTGAGGGTAAACTAACTGTGGGCTTGTGCCTCTGTGGAACTAACTGTGGGCTTGTGCCTCTGTGGAACTAACTATGGGCTTTTGCCTCTGTGGATATGGGCATCATTTGCCTCTGTGTTGGGCTTTTGCCTCTGTGAATATGGGCATCATTTGCCTTTGTGATTGGGCTTCTGCCTCTATGGAAATGGGCATCATTAGCCTCTATGGAAATGGGCATCATTAGCCTCTGTGATTGGGCTTCTGCCTCTGTGGTACTGGGCATCATTTGCCTCGGTGGTTGGGCTTTCGCCTCTGTGTAGTAACTTTGGGATTTGTGGTTGGTATGAGGGATGGTATGGTG
The DNA here is from genome assembly GCF_003576645.1 of Ipomoea triloba. Classification (NCBI taxonomy): domain Eukaryota; kingdom Viridiplantae; phylum Streptophyta; class Magnoliopsida; order Solanales; family Convolvulaceae; genus Ipomoea; species Ipomoea triloba. The sequence goes on from NC_044925.1 coordinate 9,235,417, forward strand.
ATTAGAGGTTGGAATTGGGAATTAATTCTTGGTATTGTAGATTGGTTGGTTTCCTTTGTAGTTACTTGGTTGAGTTTGCATCTCAATTGATATCTTGTTGGTTTCTTTGTGGTTATTCTGTTGAAGTTATGATTCAGTTGGTATCTCATTATAGACTCGTTGTCTTGTATATTCGTATTGGATATTGGTTTCATTTGGAAGAGTCTTGGTTTGTGACTTATTCAGCTTGTTGTTGGTGAGTCTCTGATTTAAATAAAGAACAGTTCGTAGGTGCGTATATTCTATACGTGTGTGTAAACCTATTTACAAACCATATTATACTATGTATTTCTCACGAGTGTGAGTGGTTGATTGCTTAGCATTCTTTTGCTAATGATTTCCTAAATTGTTTTCGAGGTATGGAGTAGTTTGAGCCGAGAGCGCGATAGAGATAGTTCTTCTATTTGCTATGCTTAGACTAGTACTTGTTTTAGACGTTTTGGGCATGTGTGCCTTAGTATGGATTCTATATTGACTCTTACAGCTATCTTTATGTTTTTGGATTGATGTTTTGTGGATTTTAGCCTGTGTATCTAGGGTTGGTTTAACCTAGATGTGGCATGACACCCATTAAGGTTTTAAATGCTTCCGCTATGTTATATGGTTAAGTTCTGAGATTTATATCTTTTGTATTTAAGTTATGCCTATCTCAGCGTGAAAAAGTCGGGGGTGTCACACGAGTCTTTCACCCAACTTTCGTTGTAATGAAATCCTCTCCTAGACTAGCAATCAATTGTGGCCATCAATTAATAACAAGTATAATTCACTCCCCAATTCAACATAAACCTTAAGTGAACAATTCAACCCCTTTATGCAATAATCACAAATTGAGCATCAAGAATAGCAATATATCCCTAATCTGAACCCTTAAATGAAGTACTTACGCATTATTGAAGTAACTAAAACAAAGCAAGAAAGAAACTTGGAAAACATCATAACAAATCTGAGAAATAAATTGATAAAGAGAAGAAGAACCTTACTAACAATTGGTGAGTAAATCCGAATCCAATCCATGATTCCAAGCTTGAAAACTAGTCAAAGTATGCAAATCTAAGCTAAACTATGCTAAGGTAAGCTCTGAAGAAGAAGGAATATAAGCTAAACTAAACTAGGGCTCCGAATAACCCAAAAAACCAGAAATCACGACCTTAAGTACTTGACAGCAGAAAATGTCACGGGCCACCCATAGGGCCGTGTGCCTAGCTATGTGGTTCCCTCTCTTTTTGCCTATTGACTCCTTTTGTGCTCCGCTGCTCCTTTCTGTCCTTGGGTAGATTCCTATGCTTCCGAAACTTGTCCAAGATGTCCAAAAATCCTTCATTTGATTCTCGCTGTGAATAAACTAAGCTTTAGGCAAATGTAACACACAAACGAGTCTCAAATTCACCAAGGTAAAGAAAATAAGCAACAAAACCAATTAAATTGAGGGGCAAATAATAGTATAAAACTAGAGATATCAATAACTCGAAAGGTTAAGTTTCTAATAGACTCAACAAGTTCGAATAGTAACTTGAATTGTTACCTTTAGAATAGGTTGAAGATGAAGACCTTGAAGAGTTGAAGACTTGAAGTTTTCAAGAAGAAGATTTGAAGAATAGAAAACTGCAAGATTGAAAGGTTGCAAAGGTCGAATGGTGGAAGGGCCTACCTTTCGAAGTAAAATGTGGAACGAATGGTGATATAATCTTATTTATGCATATTATTCTACTTGATTTGAATCAACTTTTGAGCTTAAATGAATTAAATTGCTATCTCCTATGCATATTCCTTGCTTTCTCAATTAGATATGGTTTCATTCTTGATTTGAGTGTTTTATGGTGTTTGTTAGTGTTTTGAAACCATTTTAGATAAAAAGCAAAAGCAAGGGAACATTTGAAGGCATACTTGGAGTCAAAATAGATGCAGAATGCTTACATTGAGGCCTCGACGCGTCCAGGATCAGATTTGATGCGTCCAAAATTTCCAGTGTGCAAAAGTTTTGAGCAAAGACCAGGGCTCGACGCGTCGAGAACTTCCAGTGAGCGTTCTGTTTTGAAGCCCCTGTCTCGACACATCGAGAATCCTGCGCAGTATAGATTTCAACTCTGCGGAATTGCCTATTTTGCCCCTATTTTTGCTCCCACTATAAAAGGCTCATTTTCCCAAAACCCTTGGACCTAAGCTGCGTTTTTGGAGACAAAAAGGAGTGAGAGTAAAGGGTGTTGTCCATTCAAGAGTTGAAGGAGGGATCCACCAACTTTAGGAGAATATGCTCACAATCAAAGAGCTACAAGAGCTTTGGAGGAAGAAGGAGAGGCTAGGAAGACTACATTCGGGAGAATTTCTTCCCATTTTCCTCTACTTTCTTAGTCTTTGTAAACTCTTTAACATTTGTGCTTGAATTCTATACTAGCCATGAGTGGCTAAGCTTATTAGGGATTTTTGGGTGAAATGTGTTTATGAACCTATTGTGCCTAGTTTTTCATGTTTTAATGATATGTTTATATTTGGGTTTTATAACTTATGATGCATTTGTGATTTCTATTGTGATGCTTGTGTTTAAAGGCCTAAATTACTTGTATCTTGCTATAGTTGTGTCTTGATGGAAGTTAGGGCATAAATTTGAGCACTCACATTTGCACTTAACTTTTGCACATTGGGAAAGGGTATATTTGTTAAGGGATTTCGTTCTGATTGCTTGTTCTTAATTAGTTCCTTATCGTGGGTTTGAATTATGGGAGTAATTCCTTCCCTATTTTGAATGCAATCATCCACATTTGTTAGAACCCAAATTAAATATCTCCTTTAGATGACACTAGGTGAGTAAACACTCGAACCCGAAAATCCCACTCTCTCTATATTGTTTTCATCAACTAGCTTTCATTATTCTATTTTATTACTAAATTTGCAATTAATCAAACATCAATTTCGTTAGGATTAGCTTCATATGAATATATTAGTAACTAGTGTTCGATACGCCACGCTTCCCTGTGGATCGATAACCCAATACTTGGGTATTTGTTTGTTATAAAATATGCTACAATCAGTGTGAGTTGCGTAGTGTTTGAAATTTCCAGTAGTTAAATTCCTTAGAGAAATCTTTGAAAAACTCTAATTAGTGGCTAAATTGTAATAAAAAATCAATTCAAGTTTAAAAACAGACTTATTGATGCGTACACGGATTGCTTCCCGCAATAAGTGCACACTCAAGGAATCACTCAAGAACCTTTCGTGTCCAAAAGAGGATCTTACCTTGTAGACTCTTGGATTTTGAGATCCCAACTCTACAAATGCCTCACCAAACTAACAAATAATACTCTCAACCCTTAGATTATTAAGCAAGGCTAAGAATTAGAGTATTAGGAATCTAGCACTAGAATTAAGATACAAAAATAAAATTAGCTATATAATATGAGTAATAGTATTCTTTTTGGGTTTTTGGATATGTGTGTGAATATAAAGAACAAGATAAAGGGATAAACTAGCTTCTCACTAGCCTACCAAGATTGAATGCTTCTCACAAACAACCTAAACTTCAATGCACTTCTCATGCAAAGAAAAGAGAGAAATTTCACTCAAATTGAATTCTTACAAGGTGTGTCTCAAACCATTGGGTTTATGGGGTATTTATAGGGGAAAATAAGGTATTAAATATTCTAGGTCACTAATCCCACCCAAAATAAAAAATTACAACTTTGTAAAAGTAATTCCCACCCAAAATTAAAAATACAAAATAATTCCCCACCCAAAATTAAAATACAAAATAATTTCCCACCCAAAATTAAAAATACAACATTTTGCAAAAGTAATTTCCACCCAAAAATAAAAAATACAATTCTTGCAAAGTAGTTTCCCACCTAAAAAAAAATACACCTTGCAAATAATTTCACACCGGGAAATTTGATCTGATACTGAAGTCTGAATTGTCTTCAAAAGTTTTTATGTGAAGACAATTGAATAGAATTATTTTTCCAGATTGATCTTCTTCTTCACAAAAAGATGTTGGACTCCAATTTGTTTGCACAAAAGTGTTAAAAGCCTCTTGAATCTTCCTTGACTTAGATCTTGTTACCGGGCCACTCGAGACTTTTAATGGATCATTTATTTGTTGCATTCCGGTCTCATCATCCTCCCCTTCTTGAAAAAGATTCGTCCCCGAATCTGAAAATTCAAAAGGAGCTAAATCAGCAACATTAAATGTAGAAGAAACACTATGCTCACCTCGAAGATCTAATTTGTATGCATTGTCATTGATTCTTTCAAGCACTTGGAAAGGTCCATCTCCTCGAGGCATCAACTTGGACTTGCGTTGGTTTGGAAATCTGTTTTTGTTGTAGTGGATCCAAACCCAATCTCCGGGTTTAAAAATTATTGCCTTGCGTCCCTTGTTGGCCTTTTGAGCGTATTGCTCATTTTTCTTTTCAATTTGAGCTCGAACCTTGGAATGAAATTCACGAATCCCTTGAGCTTTCTTAGCAGCATCCGCACATTCCTTATCATTCACATGTAAGGGAATCAAATCTAAGGGGGTTAATGTATTAAAACCATAAGCAACCTCAAATGGTGACATATTTGTAGTGGAATGTATAGCTCGGTTATAAGCAAACTCCACATATGGTAAGCTTTCTTCCCAAGACTTGAGGTTTTTTTTAATGACTACCCTTAGAAGTTGTGTTAGAGTTCTATTCACAACTTCGGTTTGGCCATCTGTTTGTGGATGACAAGCAGTAGAGTACAAAAGTTTTGTACCAAGCTTTCCCCAAAGTATTCGCCAAAAATGACTTAGAAACTTGGCATCTCGATCGGACACAATGGTGCGTGGAATCCCATGTAAACGCACTACCTCTTTGAAGAATAAATCTGCAATATGAGAGGCATCATTAGTTTTGTGGCAACCAATAAAATGAGCCATTTTACTAAATCGATCAACAACAACATAGATTGAGTCATGGCCCCTTCTACTTCTAGGTAACCCTACTATAAAATCCATAGATAAATCAGTCCAGGGTTCCTTAGGAACAATTAATGGTGTGTATAACCCTTGTGGGAGAGATCGTGATTTAGCTTGTTTGCAAGTAACACATTTGCTAACAAACAATTCCACATCCCTTCTTAACTTGGGCCAAAAGAAGTGTCCATGTAGGACTTCATAAGTTTTAGTCACACCGAAGTGTCCCATTAATCCACCACTATGGGCTTCCTTAATAAACATTTCTCTTAAAGAACAATTTGGCACACACAATCTATTTTCTTTGAACAAATATCCATCAAGTAGATAATATTTGCCAATTGGAGTTGTAGAACATGCCTTATATTTTTCTGCAAAATCAACATCATTACTATACAATTCTTTGAGAAATTCAAAACCAAGTAATTTGGCTTGTAATGATGAAAGTAGAGCATACCTTCGAGATAAAGCATCAGCCACTCGGTTTTCCTTACCTTGTTTATACTTGATAACATACGGAAATGCTTCAATAAACTCAAGCCATTTCGCATGTCTCTTGCTTAACTTACCTTGCCCCCTAAGGTGTTTGAGTGCCTCATGATCGGAGTGTATGACAAACTCTTTAAACCATAGGTAATGCTCCCAAGTCTCAAGAGTTCTTACAAGTGCATATAACTCCTTATCATATGTAGAGTAATTAAGTGCAGGACCACTTAATTTCTCACTAAAGTAGGCAATAGGATGTCCTTCTTGCATAAGAACAGCTCCAATACCTATCCCAGATGCATCACACTCAATCTCAAAAGTTTTATCAAAGTTTGGTAACGAAAGTACCTGAGCAGAACACAATTTTTCCTTGAGGGTTTGAAAGGCTTGTTCTTGTTTAGGGCCCCATTCAAATTTAACATCTTTTTTCACAAGTTCATTCAATGGGGCTGCAATTGTACTGAAGTCCTTGACAAATCTCCGATAGAAACTGGCAAGACCATGGAAACTACGGACTTCAGTTGCTGTTTTTGGTGTTGGCCAATCTCGAATTGCTTGTATCTTGGTCTCATCTACTTCAATGCCTTTAGAACTTACTATAAAACCAAGAAAAACAACACTTTCCACACCAAAATAGCATTTCTCAAGGTTAGCATACAATTGTTCTCTTCTTAAAACAAGAAAGACTTCTTTAAGATGTATTATATGCTTTTGAGGGTCTTTGCTGTAAATGAGAATATCATCAAAATACACAACAACAAATTTTCCAATAAAATTCCTAAGAACATGGTTCATCAATCTCATGAAGGTGCTAGGGGCATTTGTTAATCCAAACGGCATAACTAACCATTCATAGAGACCATTTTTAGTCTTGAAGGCAGTTTTCCATTCATCTCCCTTTTGCATTCTAATTTGATGATAACCTCTTCTTAGATCTATTTTACTGAAAATTTCAGCCCCATGCAATTCATCAAGCATATCATCTAACCTAGGAATAGGATAGCGATACTTTACCGTGATGTTATTGATGGCGCGACAATCAACACACATCCGCCACGTGCCATCTTTCTTTGGTACAAGTAGTACGGGTACAGCACATGGACTGAGGCTTTCTTGGATGAATCCAGCTTGTAACAACTCATCAACTTGTCGTTGAATCTCCTTGGCCTCGTCAGGATTAGTGCGATATGCCGGTCTATTAGGCAAACTTGCTCCAGGTATGAGATCAATTTGATGCTCAATCCCACGAATTGGAGGTAACCCCTTTGGTAACTCTTCAGGAAAGACATCTGCAAATTCAGAAAGCAAAGTAGAAACATCAGAAGGGATAATTTCACTTTTAATAACATTTAAACAAAAATCAATCGGGTAAAGTAAGAAAACTCCCTCTCCCCTTCTTAAGGCTTGCTCCACTTCTCCCTTTGTCATGAGCAAATTATGAGAGGATTGCGTAGTGTCCTTCTTCATCCCTTCCTTTCTTTGCTTCTTCTCATGAGCTATGGTATTTTGTTTTCCACTAGTGGTTTCCTTCATGGCCTCTTTTGCCTTTTGGGCAAGTTCTTCTCTCAATTTTTTTGATTGCACTTGTAGGTTGTACACTTCTTTTGGTGCTAGTGGAGTCAAAGTATACTTCTTACCTCCTTTATGAATGGTGTACTTGTTTGTCTTACCATGGTGTAAGGTGTCTCGGTCATATTGCCATGGCCGACCAAGCAAGATGTGACAAGCATGCATTGGGATGACATCACATAACACATCATCTTGATATTTTCCAATAGAAATAGAAATGAGGGCTTGTTTGTGTACCTTGAGTTCACCATCATCATTAAGCCATTGTAGCTTATAGGGTTGAGGATGTTGGATTGTTGGTATTTTCATTGCATTAACTACATCCTCGCTGATCACATTGGTACAACTCCCCCCATCAATGATGAAACTGCATGTAGCACCGGGAATCTTGCATTTTCCATAGAAGATGTTCTCTCGTTGTTCTTCTTGATCTAGGACAACTAGAGTGCTCAAGGCTTTGTGGACAACGCAGTTGAAATGTAGAGCATCATCTTCTTGCACTTCTTCTTCAGAATGGTCATCTTTTTGTCTTTCTCCGATAGGCTCCAACTCTTCGTCATCAGATTCATTTGCGGACATGTATTCTCGCTCATCTTTGCCGGTGGTGAGAATTTTTTTGGTGTTGGGGCATTCTCGAGCATAATGTCCTCGGCCTTGACACCTGTAACATGTCACAGTACTAACCTTTTGCTTTGAGCCCTCTTGGAACTTCTCTTTCTCCCTTTGGTTATTTTTCTTCTCCTCTTGGGTGTGGGATGGTCGAGAGTACTCCTTTTGTGTCCTTGACTGATAGGAGTTGTTAGTAGCCCTCCTTGGTTGATCCCATTGAGAAGACACAGATGGTTTGCTTCCCCTTTCAGATCTCAGCTCATCTTCTACCTTCGAAGCAACTCGAACCAATTTGTCCACGTCGTCAAATTCTTGGTTGCGGAGTTCTCTTCGAATATCACGGTTGAATCCTTCAAGGATACGGGCTATGGTGGTCTCGTCATCCTCCTGGATATTTGCTCGTGCCTTCAATCTCTCCATCTCCTTGTAGAACTCACGAACGGACTTGCTGCCTTGTTTGAGTTCTTGTAATTTTCTGCGCATATCACGATAAAAATTACTAGGCACAAACTTCCTTCTCATCTCCCTCTTAAGCTCTCCCCATGTCTCTATAGGTTCATCTTGGTCTTCTAGACGCCTACGACTAAGTTGTTTCCACCACAATTTAGCAAAATCTTTTAGGGATGCTATGGCTGTTTTAAACNTTTTTTTTTTTTGTAAGAAACAAAGAAAGTAGAAGAAGTATATGTGATAGAAAGAAACAGAGCACAATTAATTTCAGGTAATGCTTAGATATAAATTCAACAATTCAAACTAAAAATCAAACCAACCTTATTCTTTCTTTTTTTTTCTTTTTTTTTTCTTTGCTCTTTTTGTTTTGTTTTGTTTTTTTTTTCTTCTTTTTTTTTTCCTTTTTTTTTCTTTTTGTTTTTTTTTAACAAACCTCCAATAAAGTAAACTTCAACTAAATTAAAAATACAATAGTAGAATAGATTAAAAGAAGCTTGATGGTATCTAACCTTTATAAGGTCACCAAATCAAAGCTATGAATATAAAGAGTAAAAGTACGGAAATGAATAAAAAAAAATAGACACAATAGTAGATATGAAATTTAAAGTAGCAAGGAAGAGTAAATATGAACTTTAAGATAGCAATAATAGAATAAAGCAAGAACGTAACGGATATAAGGGAAAAGGAAATGGAACAACAGTAAATATGAAATTACAGATAGGAATAATGGAATAAGAGAGAGAAAAAAAAGGAAATTAAAGATAGGAATGATAGAATAAGAAGAAAAAAAAAAGGAACTTGGCTCTGATACCAAACTGATGCGTACACGGATTGCTTCCCGCAATAAGTGCACACTCAAGGAATCACTCAAGAACCTTTCGTGTCCAAAAGAGGATCTTACCTTGTAGACTCTTGGATTTTGAGATCCCAACTCTACAAATGCCTCACCAAACTAACAAATAATACTCTCAACCCTTAGATTATTAAGCAAGGCTAAGAATTAAAGTATTAGGAATCTAGCACTAGAATTAAGATACAAAAATAAAATTAGCTATATAATATGAGTAATAGTATTCTTTTTGGGTTTTTGGATATGTGTGTGAATATAAAGAACAAGATAAAGGGATAAACTAGCTTCTCACTAGCCTACCAAGATTGAATGCTTCTCACAAACAACCTAAACTTCAATGCACTTCTCATGCAAAGAAAAGAGAGAAATTTCACTCAAATTGAATTCTTACAAGGTGTGTCTCAAACCATTGGGTTTATGGGGTATTTATAGGGGAAAATAAGGTATTAAATATTCTAGGTCACTAATCCCACCCAAAATAAAAAATTACAACTTTGTAAAAGTAATTCCCACCCAAAATTAAAAATACAAAATAATTCCCCACCCAAAATTAAAATACAAAATAATTTCCCACCCAAAATTAAAAATACAACATTTTGCAAAAGTAATTTCCACCCAAAAATAAAAAATACAATTCTTGCAAAGTAGTTTCCCACCTAAAAAAAA